>NW_026517438.1:0-112541 GCF_026319265.1 Colletotrichum chrysophilum | reverse complement strand
CATGCACAACAACCTCTTCCCCGTCGTTCCGCGTTTCCCCCTCCCCTCATATCAACCAACCCCTCATCTCGACCGAATAGGTAGGGGGCTTGCTGCCCATCCGTCGATGAGAGAGCGTGATCAACGACTGCTGCTGCCACGGCTGCAGCAGGATGTGTGCAGACCTTCATGCAGGTGATGGGCAGCAGTAATTCAGCCGCCATCACATTTTTTCTTACCTGCCTATCAACTTTGCTTTTTGGCCATGGGGGTTTTATGTTTTTCTGCTCATGCTGTAACGTTTCCCTTGTCTCCAAAGGGGGAAAAAGGAGCTAACAATACTACTGCTTCTGACCAACAAGAATTGTTCCCTTTTTCTTCTTAAACCCGACGAAGATCCCCGGATTGACTACGCTAGCCAAGCTAAAAAGCAGCTGATTCAGCTCAACACACTATGCTCTCTCAAACCCACACGGCTCGCTGGGCTGGCTGGACTGGATTTTTGGACTCTGGCACTTTGGGTACTTGCTGACAGCACTGCGACCTGGACGGACGGGCTGGGCTGGGCGGAGGGGCGTGGGATCTACCGCCGTCCCGTTGCTAGCAGACTCCCTAGCTCCGTCCCTCCGTCCTGCCAAGGGGGGGTGGGTGTTCATTCACTCACTCACTCAATCTCTCTCTCTCTCGCTCAATGCGCCGAACGCCGCTTCCACCTCCTGCATTGGTGATAGTAGCACCAGAAGATGTCATCGTGGGGGGGAGAGGGTCAGCGTTGGTCTGCGCTCAAGCAGAGATGCCTCTCGCCCTGGCCATGCCAATCGACACGCCCCCTTCAGTTGCCCTTTCTAATCCCCTAAAGTTCTCCAGCCGCGTCGGGTAAGCATACCGTCATCCCACAAGCCACCTCACCAGTGCGATTTTGCAGGAGGCGCCCTTACGAGAAAATAAAACGAAAGCTTCCATGGTTTGTTCTGTGATAACGGCGGGAAATCCGAGGTTCTATGCAGATGCAAGTTGCTGTGGGAAGAAGTAGAAACCGAGCACTGTCAAGCAGTAGCAGTGCGAGGATGACAAAAAGAAACAAATCAAGAAAAAAGGACTGAATTCCCCCTTGTTGGTTCTCGCGAGACATTGCAATTGAGAAAAAAAGGCATGGCTGCCAACTCGATCGACATGAATCTTTTTTAGCTTTCAATTCCCACTATCATCCCCCTTGTCCCCCATGGCACAGTTGCTTTTCTCCAATAACGCCGCTCCCAAGGTAAGGAAAAAAATAAAATTTTCCAAATTGCAACACACAAATTACTAGCAAGGGCAGCAAGCGCCTCATAGCACCCGACCCCTCGCTCCTGCTCTCCTGTCCCAAAAAAAGTCGCCCTAGTGACCGTCGACTGTCTGCCGGTCCTGTTTCGCCAAGGTTCTGTCTCGTGTCGGAGTTTCTTCTCCAAAGTCCCTGTTCCAAAGAAATAAGATAAAGAGGTGGGGGGCGGGCGAGAAAAGAAAAGAAAACGGAAGGAAGCTTGAGACTCGATGACGATGCAGAGAGGAGAAACAGGCCCTGCATGCCCGCTAAATCTCCCCCTTCCCTCTTTCTCGTGTCGGCCTTCTCAAGACTGTGATTCTGCGCCGGTCCTTTCTTTCCCGATCAGCGCAACACCTGGTGATGTTTCCGTGTCGGGGGCCCCAATTGAGTGTTGGTAGAAATGTAAGTTGTACGCCGATATCCATGGTGTTCCCTTTCTGCCGTGTGGCAATGGCCGGTGTCTCCCAATCCTAACTCCGGGTGTATTCGTACAAGTGAACAGCAGAATAATGGATCGGGGGAAGCAAGAAAACAAATGTGTCGGAGAAAAAAGACAAGACGTGAGTGTGTCGTGTGTTGTGCGCCGCTCGACGGTGGGATGCTCGCTCGTTATGGTGTCGTTCCGCTGCCCAGAAGGTTTTCGGTATTATTCCCGCACGCCTTTTTCTTCCCCATCCTATGCTGCCGAAAGCTCACCAGCTTCCTCTGCTGTTGGCTGGCGAGCTGGGGTTCGATCCGGTGAGGTAGTTGAGTGCCATTTCGGCGGCGTCTTCTTTCGCATTGTTGAGGTTCTTGCCGTCGTACCAAAATCGTGCGGAGAGGGTGCGTCCGTGGACGGTGACTCGGCTGGACCAGGCGGTACGGCCGCCTGTGACGAGGGGGACGAACCGTTAGTTACACCGACGGACGACAAGTGCGTGTGCGCTTTTTCTCTCGGGGGACAGGTGCTTACCACGTCGATCAGAAACGATCTGGAATACTGGTGGGAGAATGTTTGCCTCGCGGCAGGCGTCTGCGAGTCCCTGGCTTTAGCTTCATGATGCTTTTCTTTGGTGGGATGTGGTGGCGCCCTACCTTCCAGACGCTCCTGCCATGTTCCCGCTTGACTGTTGTACGAGGAGGCAGACATGGTGGCGGACGAGTAAGAAGCGTTGGAGTACATGTAGTGTAATGTTGAAGGAACAATGGGAAAGCTCTCGGGTTCCTAAGGGTTGTTTGTCGA
Source organism: Colletotrichum chrysophilum (assembly GCF_026319265.1). Lineage (NCBI taxonomy): Eukaryota > Fungi > Ascomycota > Sordariomycetes > Glomerellales > Glomerellaceae > Colletotrichum > Colletotrichum chrysophilum. Next base: position 110,037 of record NW_026517438.1, on the reverse strand, counting down.
AGTGGTGGTGGTGGTGGTGGGTGCTTTGATGTGATGTGTGTGTTTGAGTCGGTTGGAACCGTAGTTATCTCGAGGAAATCCAAAGCGAAACTCGGTCGATCTTATACTCGGTTCCAGCTAGGCCGTGATACAGATGGGGATATTCCCATTGGGGTGGAAAGATTATGATGTGGCAGAACAAGATTAGCTAGATGCCGTCTGGAGAGGCAAGGAATTGTTTGCACAACAAATAGTAGACGACGGGGAGGACGGGTAAGGGATCAGTTGGGCTGGTACCCTACGGCATGCTGCATCTTGGGATGGGTAGAGGTGGGAGAAGAAAAGGAAAAGGAAGAGGAAACGGGCATGATCCAAAGAAGTAACGACACAACATCACGTCCCAATGCCGTTTGGGTTTGGTACGGCAGGACCGCGTCGTTTCCTGTGTCGTTTCTTTTTCTCCATGCCCTGGTACTTGTCTCTGATGAGCAGCAGCAGCAGCAGCTACGGCGGCGGCGGCGAGGAAGAGGAGGGGTGTGCCACTTGGGTGTGAGTGCTTCTGCTTCGTCTGATGCCAGACCACAGACCAGACGCGGACGTGGGGAGTGTGGTACCGTACTGGGCCGGCAGAACGTCGTGATAAACTTGGATCCTTAGCGTCATCTTTTTTTTCTCGTTATTTTTTTGTCCCTTTTTTTGGTCTCGTTTCCTTCGACTTTCCCTCCCCCTTCCTTTCTCACTTTTCTTTTTTCACACCCCTCGGAGACATACCCTGGCTCCCTAACCCCCCCGCGTGGTTTAGCGGTACATGGGTGCCGACATCCATGAGTTGATGAACACGCAGCTGGGAAACATGGGCTTGGGGGGACTTGAGACAAGATGGAATAGCTCCATGTCGTAGGTAAGGTGAATGCCTCTGGAGGGAGATGGGCAATGGCCGCAGCTCTGAGCCAGCAGCTGATGGGGAATTGGCTTTGCCAGGCTCCCTTACCCGGCGCCCGGGGGGTCCAAGGCCAAACAGAGCTGGCGTGGAGTGCCGACCCGTCGGGGTGGGAGAGGGAAATGATTGGGGAGCTTCAAGCCGCAAAGACAAGGGCCCGTACATGGAAAGACTGGGGAGGGGCGTGGGCGTGGGCGTGGGCGAACCGGACAGGCGAATGGAGGGCGACGAAGACAACGAGAGAAGGCAAAGGGCAAACGGTGGGCAAAGGCAGGGTGCGAGCTGACCAGGGGCAAGACTGGAATCTCGAGCCGAGAAAGGGAGAGAGACAGACAGAGTGAAGGTTACGGATGGCGGATGCATACAGCCTGAGCCTGGATGTACGAGCATGGAGCATCTGTATGTACGAATGGGTATTCGTACCATGTATCCGTAAGGATGTGAAGTGAGTTAGCAGTTATCTGTGTACCGCGATACAGATACCGTGCCCAGGCGTGCTACATGGTACCCCGACTTCGTGGAGATGAATGCTAGCCAGCAATGGAAGAGGCAGAGGGAGAGGCAGATGCAGGCAGGGCGAGCATGGGAGCAGCCGGCGAATGAAAAAGCGAGTGGGTGCACAAGGAAAGGGAGTCTGGATAAGAAAAGCAACGAGGCTGGCGCTCCGGAAGGGCTGGCTGGGTGCAATGGGCTGCGATGGCACCACGACCACGCATCCAACGCTTCGACCAAACCCATGCTATTCGAAGCCAGGGCTGGCATGTCATGGCACTTGGCCCGGTACATACGTAAGGTAAGGAAGATCAGGTACAGGGAATCGGGATGCAAGTGGTAAGTTAGGTGAGATGAGGTAAGGCAAGGCAGGGTCTCGACAACCATAACAAAAATAGCATTGACATCAGACAACGCACCAGCTACAATTGGGCAATCGAGCTAGCAGGAGGAGGGCGGCGGACGATTCTGGGCACGAGAGTTTAAGAGAGAGGAACAAGGAGCACTGGGCACTCACGCACGCACCGGGCAGCAGAATCCATCCACAGCACAGCATAGCTTTGAGCTCTAGCTATGTAGCAACTGTGTGTACTTGACGAGGTGCGCAGCAAGCAAGTGGTACGCACTACGCAGGAATGGGTTTCTGTCTGGGGGTTTGGGCTAATAACGCCGGGACCCCTCAGCGGCGGCATCAACTCCGCCAGCCGGTGAAGCGAAACGGGCCGGGGTGGTAGTGCTAAGCTGGCGGTGGTTGGGTAGGGTAATGGTGTCGCCTCCATAATCTGGCAGTTGAAGGACACTCGGTCAAGAAGATTTGGGCCTCATCGAGACCATCCTCACGAAGATGGACTGACGTTGTTAAAGTATGTCACTCTTGGGCAGGGGAGAAGGCGAGAAAAGGCCGTCGAGCCACGTCGATTGGATGCGATGCGGCAGGAAAGGGCGGGGGGCAGAAGGCCACAGGCAAGTGATGCATGTACCACGATACTGAAGTGGTTTAGAGCGTGAGGGGAGAGGGGGCAGCGAAAGGGGGTGGGATCGGGCAGCACTCGCTCCTCATCGTCATTTGAGGGTGGGGTGAGGCAGAAGATCAGGGCAGGGCAAGGCAAGGCAAAGCAGGGCAAGGCCAGGCCGGGCAAGGCATGGTACTGTACCTGACGGTATCAAGGTATGGAAGGGCATACATGCCATACGCGGTGCGGTGCAGATATGGCCAGACCACAGATGATGCCGATGCCGACGCTGACGCTGCTGCTGCGGGCTTTGATGATGATGATGCTGCTGCTGCTGCTGCTGCTGCTACTGCTGCGAGTGATTGTACTGTTCGCGGATGCTGATTGATGCAGGTGGATAAGGCGGCGAATTGTGAAAATTATTGCAACATCTATCTCGGTAGTTCGGTAGTTGTCGCGGCCAACAGGCGAAGTAGTGTATGGTATGTAGTTGCCAGCGGTAGTTGTGCTTGAATTGTGCTACTACTATTAGTGCTTGTTGACTGCTCAGCTTCAAGTCGACCCATCATCCATGTTCCGGATGAACGACAGCTGCTTTGTCGACAGCAAGGACAGGCAAAGTACCTCTCGTAAGGGATCCCGCAAGGCAAGGTACGTGCGGCTGTTTGGCCGGGTCTCATATGAACAGCTAAGCTCACTGGTTCGGGCTTAGAGCAGATCAGGGACTTGGGGGACTTGACTTGGGCTGAGGACTGCTGTCGTGAGTTGCCGGTTCGTTGTCGCCGCAGTGCATCCGTAGGACGGACGGGATCGGCCAGACTGACAGGCGGCGGGCGGGCTTGAGCGAATGCAGCTCTGGTGCAGCTAACGTGCGGAAATGCAGAGCTATGGACAGCCTACAGCTGCTGCTCACATAGGTAGCTCCGGCTGCGCAGTTCCCCCACTACCTACGAATCCTGCGTAAGGTCTCCATATCCGTACCTGTGTACGAATACAGTCTCGGCCGCATGCTGGTGGATGTGTGGCCCGTCCAGCCTGCAGCGATGGCCGTCAAAGTTGGCCCGTAGTGTACTGCATGCCCAGGCATGTAGCAAAGTGGCATTGGCGGCCTTGGTGGCCTCTGGTGGTCCGTTTGTGGCATCGGGGATGAAAAGAGCTCCAGCCGGAGGGTCCCTCTGCTCTTAGCTTCCTGTGCTAAGGAACCGTCATGCTTCCCCGAAACGAAGGGAACAGGAAAAGGGGGGTGATGGAACCGGGAAGCCGGGGCTGGTCGGCGTTGGGTTTGTGTCGTTTGGCTGAAAGAGCAGTACCATGTACGGATACGCAGGACTGGCAGCTGGAAGTGGACCTGCAAAAGCTGCCCTTGTCCTGGCACCAGGCGGCGGGACTGCGACTTGTGGTGTTTTCGCGCGGCTTTGCCATCACCGTCGTTCGTCTCTCCCCCACTATCGGCAGGCTAATGTCATGAAGGTTCAACCTGCAATACGGGAAGTCCGTCCACAACGAAGCGAAGCTTTGGCGGCGGTTGAATTCTTCAGTGTTAGTGTGTTGATCGTTCCCTCTGGACTGGCTGTGCTCTGCTCCTCTGCTCCTCTGCTCCTCCTTCGTGGAGTCCCATCATCTTCACCGTCTTTTCGAGTGCGTCTGTTAGAGTTTCCTGTCGGCGGGAAACGTGGGGAGAGGATGTGACTCCGCGGCGACGGCGGAAGCAAGAGTTCGGGGCCGGGGAGGGAGGCTTTTCGTTATCGGTATCAGCGTCGACGCCATATGCAATGCGCAATGCGCAGCGTGCAATGTACAGTGTCAACGTGACCAACGATGCGGTGAGAGACAGAGACGAGGTGTTGGAGCACAGTTCCAAGTCCGGGGCACCAGAGTCATTGACGTGATGAAGTTATCATCAACAACCAGGGGCATGGAGCACCTGCTGCTCTTGGCGACCGTCAACGCCGAACGATGGAGAGAATACGGAGGCATCAAGCATGAAGCACGGGGGGCAAGCCGGGCAATGACAGGCGACTGACTGACTGTGCGGATGCTGCAAGATGCTGCAACAGCCCAAGACTGTGTCAACCAATGTGTGCAGCGCGGTGCACCGTGTTCCGGTTGCAACGATAGTGCCTTCCCGTCGTCTACTTTGCATGTCGGGAGGGTTTGCAATGCCTGGGAAGGGAAGGGAAGGGAAGGGAAGGAAAAAAAAAGAAAAGACGGAGCCGGTAGCCATGATCGCCGCCTTGTCCCTTCTCACGCTTCAGGAGGTGTTCAGGTGGCAGCCATGCCATGCCAGGGCGTTGGACAGGGGCCAAGGGTGTTGGGTTCCATCTTGTCTCGAGCTGGCTGTCCTGTCCTGTCCTGTCTTTGCCTTGCCTCAGGGCGACGTGACCATCCTTCCCTTGCCCCAGAGCTCAAGGCTCAAGCTCAAGCAACGCAACGCAACCTAAGCTTACGCCCAGGTGGCAGGGCGAAGTTTCTGACCCTGCCCTGGTCGCTGAACTCAAAATCTCTTGCTCGTTCCTGATCTTCGTCACCGCTCTGTACTCAAATGCGACCTCACGTCCTCTGCTCCTGCGCCAGTCGCAGGGTCTCTGCCGCCCTCTCGCTACACCAACAAAGCTGCTGCCGTCACGCAATCCAACGGCTGCCGACACTGGGACTTTGGGATAGACTGGAGTGGTCAAAATGAACATGAACACCTCTCTGGCCGGCGACACCTGGACCAAAGGCCATCTCGCAACTCGGCTGTACCGATCCGCCCCAATGTTTGCTCGCGGATCGGCGTTTAGCCCTGGCCGGGCCCTGACTAGGAGCAGGAACGGGGCGCTGGACCTTGACTTTGCAGAAGAGTGCAGGACCGCCTAAGCAACAGAACAAGGGTCCATCTGGTCGACTGGACTGCCCGGCCTGCTTGACCAACCCGTCGGGACCGTTTCCAACATCCCCCGGACCTACCATATCCTCTGTCTCCTCTCTTTGGTCCCCTCTTCACCTCACGAAACATGTTACCAAAGAGGTAGTGAAAAGATACGTTTCTCCGAAGAGAGACGCTCCGACGTGTCTCTATCGGCCCTATCACACTGGTTATCGCTCCAATGTCGACGCTGGGACGTGCCGTCGGAAGTTTTGCAGACGTACCATCCGTGTAAGTCCATTGGAGATTGGCGACAGCAATGAGCACCGGTATCAATCCCCTGGCAGTTTAACATCTGCCGCTGCTACGGCAGCATCCTAAATACACGCGCCATCTTTACCGTTCTTAACTTTCGGCTAATTCCTTTAGGGCGGTCCTATTTTTGAAATGAAGATATCAGAAGCGAAGTCGACGCGCACACAGAGGACGAGAGCGTTCAGCACATGGACGGGGAGTGGAGAAAAACGGTCAGCAGCAATCCGGCAACTCCAGATTGCATATTGCATCTGCCCACGTTCCATCCCGTCGCCATACATGTTTGCCTTTTTTGCAGAAAGAGACAAAGGCCATTATCTCCGCCCGAGTTACACACAGGTGGCAGAGCCAATGGCAAACGGGATATCGAACCGACCATAACAATCTTAAAATCCGAGCGACCCTTGACTACTTCAAGCCTCTCTGCTGTCCTCGTGACGAACAGCGGTTACAACATTTCTTTTTTTCCAATGATATTTCTTTCGTCCGGCACGGACGGGTTCCCACTAGAAGTACATATAGTCAAATAATGCCTGCCTTTGCATGACAAGAGCCTGACTTTCAACAGCCAAAGACGGGGAACTCGCTACTGCAGGAGGCTGCGTGTCTCGGCGGAGCCTGCATACCCGACCATCCCCGACTTGCCCGCCAGCATCATCGACAATCGCGTAACAGCGCATGATCGAGACTGACGGGTTGGTCTGACAGGTGCCGCAAGTTGTTAGGGAGCAAGTCAAGCAACGCCAGCAACTTGACCGGCCTCGCGCGGTTGCTTGTCAATCCTTGGGCGCCATGCCATGCCCTGCGAGGCGGCCAACGCAGCAACGGCAGCTAGGCCGTTTCTGATGTAAGAAGCCGGCGTCAAATGTACATCTCCCGCTCGTGTCTCGCCAGACCCTGCAAGAATTGCAGACGGGCAGCCGTATGAAGACTTCCGGAGCAAGGATGCCACAGATTTGCACAGCACCTCATCCGCACCTTATTTTTTTCTGGTGACCTACGTGTCGCTAGCAGAAGAAAAACACGCCTTGGCTGTGTTTGCCACATCATCTGTCTTGTATCGGCTGGCCGCTTCCACAAGCCCTGCTTTGGATCCTTGTGGAGTTGTTCTTTGCCTTCTCTGCATGCCATCGCCCGCAAGATTGCCAACGAGCTGGTGGCCGTATCGATCGCTTTGAAAGGGTCACGTCCTCCAGGGGCAATACCCAGGCACGAGTAGAAACGTGAGGCGGTTCAGGCCAAAGTTTCAAAGAGAGAATTCAACGGCTCTCGATGTTCAGGGACATGTGTTGTCGCCAGTTCGTGTATCAATGCGGGTCATCACGTCAACCGCGCCATACACTCATAGCAATGACCTCACGGAATGGAGTTACAACTTTCTGGCTGTCATATGAGCACCCAGTGACACGCCTATGCCCAGGGTCCTCGCAGATCGCCCAAAAGATGTGTGTGTTTTGCGATCCGATTTCGCACGTCGGTCGATGCTGCAAGTCGATCAGGGCTACACAATGGAAAGACCAAAGATCGACATCAAGGACGACTTCTGCGAGGTAGGTGCCAAGGCCACATTAGGTGAGGAGTAATACAACGTCCAGTGGGAAAAAGCAAGAAAGACCCAGCCAGCCCCATGTTGGTTGTATCGATGGCGAACGTCTTCCGGGCGTTGGCATGACCTGCAGCAAGACCCAGCTCCAGAGGCCCAACGGACACCGCCAGGGTGGAGATTAAACGGTCCCAGAAGGCCCTTCTCAATGAGGAAGGATGCATAAGTGTGGAATTATTGCAGCCTGCCGGACTCACTACACTCGAACCCGGTGCAGGGCACGCAGGTCACTTTCAAGCGGATCGCAGCCCGAGAGTCCAGTCCAGTGTTGTTCCATGAGAAATCTCCGCTCCCGCTGCGGTGGGCCTGCCGTGTATGACGAACATGTCGGGCCCCATTCGCCCGCTCCAGGGTTGCACTTGGGCTTCTATTCAGGGGGCCTCCGGCTCGGCCGTGCGGCCCACCGTGGCCCGCCGACGGCCGGATCCGTATCACGGCGCTGGCGTCGGGCAGTGGTCCTGTGCAGAACAGAATACCAGTCGCAAAAGCCCATGACCGAAAGCCAGTGCCAGATGACGTCCCTTGACGTCGGATCCGCGTCGCGCAACCTGAACGCTGTGCCACTCAAGCACCAAAGAGCCGCCAGATCGGGGCCAGATGGGGCGATGGCAGAGAGCGCCTGTCGTCCAACCGACAGGGCCTCGGCCAACTGGCAATCGGGTACCAAGAAGGCCGGGCTGTGGTGTCAAGGATGGGAGTCAAAGGTCGGCTGGTGATGGAGGGGAGCACAGCGTCAGCACTGACACGGTTGAGGGTGTCCTGAGTGAGAGAAAACAGGAATAAGCTGCAGTGCATATACTTCGTGGTAGCTATGAAGACTCTCGTGCGACCCTCCCATGGCCATTCTCTGTCAGAACGGTTGCCGCATATCAGATTGTCAACCGGCGCCCAAGGGTCAAGCCAGCTGTCCACGGAAACAGTCCCGTGGACGGAATTTGGTGGTGACCATGTGAGACGACCTTTCCCCCCTGATTACCCCAGCTCATTCAGGTGTTGTCTAATCGATAAATGGCCTGGAGACGCGGGGGAAATGGTGGAGGCCGAGTTACCTCGGTACCCCACAAGCGACCGACCGGGGCTGGGCGTCTTCTGGTCCTCGTCCACGGCCGGACCGAGTCAGCTAGACTGCCGTCAGAATCGCTGCGCCTCTACTTTTATTGCGTTGGTTCAACCTGCTTCCTACACCACGTAGTCTAGAAAGCGCGTAGCTCTTGTTTCCTCCTTTCCCGCATCCCTCTTAGATCCGTCATTTGTGTGCGTTGTGTGTTACACAGAAAATAGAGATCAGAGAACGTGTCCGCAAAGCTGTCGCCCAACCATGCCTTTCAACACTGAGCTGACCCGACGGTTGGGTATCAAAGGTACGTCAAGACTCGAGATAGATGATGGCGGAGGACTGGGTGTGGGAGTGCACAACACATCAGAGCGAGCGTCACAATGCATTTCAGGCCACCACTTGGATGAGAACCCGACCGCGCTGACACGCTCTCTTTCTCCTCGATAGTACCCATCGTCCAGGGCGGCATGCAGCACGTCGGCACAGCCGACCTCGCCTCGGCCGTCTCCAACGCCGGCGCCCTGGGAATCATCACCGCCCTCATCTTCCCGACCCCCGAAGAGCTGCGCAAGGAGATCCGCCGCTGCAAGACCCTCACGAAGTACCCCTTCGCCGTCAACATCACCCTCCTGCCGGCCCTCGTGCCCCCGGACTACGGCGCCTACGCCCAGGTCGTCATCGACGAGGGCATCCGTATCGTCGAGACGGCCGGCAACTCGCCCGGGCCCGTCATCAAGCAGCTCAAGGCGGCGGGCGTCACGATCCTGCACAAGTGCACGACGATCCGGCACGCGCAGAGCGCCGTGAAGCTGGGCGTCGACTTCCTCAGCATCGACGGCTTCGAGTGCGCGGGCCACGTGGGCGAGTCGGACATCACCAACTTCATCCTGCTGTCGCGCGCGCGGCAGTCGCTCAAGGTGCCGTTCATCGCGAGCGGCGGCTTCGCGGACGGCGAGGGCCTCGCGGCGGCGCTGTGCCTGGGCGCGTGCGGCATCAACATGGGCACGCGCTTCATGTGCACGCTGGAGGCGCCGATCCACCACAAGATCAAGGAGGAGATCGTCAAGGCGCAGGAGACGGACACGGCGCTGCTGCTGAGGCGGTGGAGGAACACGACGCGCCTGTACCGCAACAAGGTCACGGAGGAGGCGATCAAGGTCGAGCAGGAGAGCACCTCGGGCGAGTTCTCCGAGATCGCGCCGCTGGTTAGCGGGAAGCGCGGGAAGGAGGTGTTCATCACTGGTGATCCGGACTATGGCGTAAGTGTTTTCACGCGCGGCTTGCATTCAGAGTAATTGCTAACATGGGAAAACATAGGTCTGGACAGCCGGTCAGGTCATTGGATTGATTCACGATATCCCCTCGGTCAAGGACCTGGTGCCCAGGATAGAGAAAGAGGCCGAGGCGGCGCTGAGGGAGAGGTTGTCGCTCATCCAGCCGGTAGCGAAATTGTAGAGGTCCTCCACGACGGGCCACGATGATAGATCTGTAGAATGATGTCTGTACTATTGCTCACGACGATTTCTTAATCCCCAACGACGTCATGTCTCGACCTGTACCCGTACACATGAATATGGCCATCCATTTGCGGCAATGTCATGACCTTGTGGGCAACATTCTTGCAGCGGCTACCTCCTATTGGCGTAGGCTGTTGACTCGCGGTGCATCTTCACATGGGAAAATGACGGAAAACACGGGGTAACCCCATACACGGATCTAACAATCTTCAAAGCCAAGCAAACACGTGTCCCACTCGGTCGGAATTGCAGCAGACAAAGCACCGGCCGCAGTTTTGCAAGGTGAAGGCGGGAGGTCGGTCTGACCCAGCCACATAGTCCGCTCACCGTGATTATTATTCCAGCTCGGGGAGTTCATGTCAGTACTCTAATCATGTGTCCCGTGACGAGAAAAGAAGGCAGAATTGGAGATCAGGCGCAGATGCTTGTGACGCAGACCATTGACCCTTGCGACGGTCTCGGCAGCGTTCCTTCAGCGACGTCCAATAGCGTCGTCTTCCCCCGCAGCGAACGTCGCAGTATGGGGGATGCGGAGGCAAAGGCAAGCCCAGTGGAGCTGTTGCAGCAGTAGCAGCAGCAGCACACTGCACTGAGTGAGGGACTCCGTAAGGTACAACACGAATCGCCGCAGGAAACATGCGAGAAAAGTGGCATGTGAAAGCTTCCAGCGCAGTCGGTGCTAGCGCGTGCGGGTTAAGCGGGTCCACCCCAACCTTGGTCGTTTCGCACCAATGCGGTGTGGCCTTTGGGAATGCCTCGGTCGGAATTGCAGGTACCCCAGCTGACATCAGCGCCCACGGCCCCCAGCACCGCTGGTTTCTCGAACTGCCACCACGTCGCGGCTCCTTTGTCACGCCTGCTCTGAACATCCGAGGCTCGTCTGCCAATCTGGGATCCGATCCATACCTAGTCCCCGTCGTAGACCTTTTTCTTATCCTTTACATACTTATCCTCTCCCATCTACCGCTGCATACCTTCACATCCCCAGCATCTCTTTGTTTACTATATCCACCAATCCTTTAAGCTTCACATCTACACAAAATGGGTGGTGAGTAGCTTGCATTGGCTTCCCTATGGTTGTCTGCGATGCTAACAGTCATGTTTGAATAGCTCTCGAGAGATTGACTCAGCTGGGAGGCCAGTTCTCCAGCGGCAGCAACAAGGAGAAGCTCCTCCAGAAGAACGCCGACGATGTAAGCTCCAAACCTCGGCACACGCGGAGAATAACCCTTTCTAACACTCCTCTCCCCAGGTTGTCGTTACCGCAGCCCTCCGAACGGCCTTCACAAAGGGTGGCAAGGGTGGCTTCAAGGACACCCAGGCTGCCGACCTCGTCGCCGGCGCCTTCAAGGCTCTCCTTGAGCGCTCCAAGATCGATCCTGCCCTCGTCGAGGATATCGCCGTCGGCACTGTCCTTGCCCCCGGCGGTGGTGCTACCGAGATGCGCGCCGCTGCCCTCGTCGCTGGCTTCCCCGAGACCACTGCCGTCCGCACCCTCAACCGCCAGTGCTCTTCTGGTCTGCAGGCTTGCGTCGACGTCATCAACCAGATCAAGACCGGCATGATCGAGATCGGCATTGGCGCCGGTGTTGAGAGCATGTCCACGCAATACGGGTAGGTTCACATCCCGATTACCACTATTTCCAGAAGCCAACTGATAGTTCTCCAGCCCTGGCGCCGTTTCCGAATTCTCCGAGCAGCTTGAGAACACCCCCCAGGCCGCTAACTGCAAGGTTCCCATGGGTGTTCTCTCCGAGGACATGGCCCGCGACCTCGGCATTGCCCGCACCAAGCAGGATGCCTTCGCCGCCTCCTCCTACGCCAAGGCCGCAAAGGCCCAGGCGGAGGGTCTCTTTGATCAGGAGATTGCCCCTCTTACCGTCAAGTGGGAGGACCCCAAGACCGGCGAGACCAAGGAGATCACCGTCGCAAAGGACGACGGTGTTCGCGCTGGCGTCACCGCTGAGTCCCTGGGCAAGATTAAGCCTGCCTTCGCCAAGGACGGCAGCATCCACGCCGGTAACGCCTCTCAGGTTTCCGATGGTGCCGCTGCCGTTCTCTTCATGAAGCGCTCCACCGCCGAGCGTCTCGGCCAGCCCATCCTCGGCAAGTTCGTGTCGGCTGCCATTGTTGGTCTGCCGCCCTTGTTGATGGGACAGGGACCTGCCAAGGCCATCCCCAAGGCCAACGCCCTCGCTGGCATCGCCACCGAGGACGTCGATATTTACGAGATCAACGAGGCGTTTGCCTCCCAGTGCCTGTGGAGTGCCGAGCAGCTCGGCATTCCGTTCGAGAAGGTCAACCCCAAGGGCGGTGCCATCGCCTTTGGCCACCCTCTGGGCTGCACTGGCGCGCGACAGGTCTCCACCCTACTGTACGAGCTTAATCGCACGGGCAAGAAGATTGGCAACACTTCCATGTGTATCGGTACCGGTATGGGCATGAGCGCCGTCTGGGTTGCCGAGTAAATGGGCACACCACGATGAACTTGTATTTTATAGTTTGGCCTGGTTGTATATCAACAGAGTGGTTCTTGGGATTAGGCGCATGAATACGATTGGATATGACCTTCACCTTAATGCTCTACGTGTGTTTCAATGCCTCAGAAGGCTCCCACTTGGAAGCAATAAAGATAATGGGTGAGGTAAAGCCAATGCAAGGATGGACTTCACAATAGTGCTGTGCCGTCGCGCGGTTCATACAGTATTGTGCTATACTACTTTCATCCATAAAAAGTCTTCACTTTGGGATGCGTATCCGACCCTCGGGCCAGGCCTTGGTGTCCAGACCAGCAGAAATTTCAAGCCCAACGCCACAAGAAAAGTTTCTTCCTCACGACCAGAGTCAAGCTCCAGCCCGCAATGAAAAAAAAAAATGAAAAAAAGACACGCCTGTCAGACGTCCATCAACACCCACCCTGCCCGCGCGCCCAAGGGCAAGACCGCAGACAGGGACGAGATCATCACCGCTCTCTATACAGCCCCAGAAACAAGTCCGAGGCCGCCATCCTTTCGGATAGGTCGAGAGCAACCAGGAGTTCTTCACTCTAGGGTGTCGAGGATACAACTCATCAACCAGGGTGGGATCTGTGGCTCTTTTAGGGAACCAAGAATAGGTCGAATACTATAGAAATGATTCTCCTGTTGGGCGGTGGTTAGCAAACCGTTTCTTTTTTCGTGTATGGGCGCTGGGAAGGGCAAATGTAGGGGGTGAGACATACTGAAGTATTGTCGACATGAAGAAAAGAAGAAGAGAAAAGGTGAAAGGACGGCGCGGTCGACGAGATTTTATAGACGTTCTGGAGGGGGAGCACGTCCCGCGCCGGCTTGGTGGGGCTGCGGCTCTGAGGTCGATGGTGGGGCCCGACAGAAAAAATCCAGATGGGAAAGTGCAGTTGCGATTTTTTTTACAATGGGCGGGAACGAAGGTGGGGCTAGGCGTTGAGGGAGGAACGGCTGCTTGTACCGGCTGGGGGGAAGAGGAAGATGTGCCCGGTGGGCTTTGATGCCGGCAAGTTCTTGATCAAGCAGCTTGCTCGTGTGCTGGAGGAGCTCGAGGGACGAATGAGATGTACTGGCGCGAATTGCAACAAAATGCTCCCGCTTCATATTGATGCATACCACAAAGACTAGCACTAATCAATGGTTTCGTGGTGTAGTTGGTTATCACGTCAGTCTAACACACTGAAGGTCTCCGGTTCAAGTCCGGGCGAAATCAAATTTTTGATTTTTTGCATGTGTTACCCACAATCTCTGTTTTTCCCCTGCTCTTCGCAATGGAGTATTACTGTTGAACCGTTGTTTCTTCGACTTCAGTGGTTGATTTAAGTGAACTACTCAAATAGGTCTGCCGTCAGTTTATTCTATCTATATCACCAAGAGCTATACACAAGTGCTGAGTATCTGATATTCGATTGAGACGCCACTTAAGAGTAACAGCAGTTTTCCTCGTGCTCAGAGAATCGCTTCCTCCCTTGTCCGCTTCTGAGCATCTGGGCCTGCTCTTTCATCCCTGGCCATGTACATACATGCCTACGTTCTCATGGTCAAACTTGATTTTCGTTGCGACCATTCGTTCGCTGTCAACTCTGTCCCTGTCCATTTCCCCTCGGACAATTACTGTACTGAACAGATGTGAGTGGAGCCCGATGATGAACGCGAAGAAATCTCAATATCAAAGGAAGTCTGACGGATCGTGGCTCGTTCTGAGTTTAAGCAACCAAACCGTAGACAACTCCTAATGGCACCCCGTAAACATGTCTTCCTGCCTATTGACGATAACTCTGGTGTTCAACCGAAACGGGGGTGAGGGCTTAACGTGACGGCGTGCCTGTGGCGGTGACCACATGGCATGATCATGCTGATGGTGTCCTAGTCGCCCAACGGAAGTCAAACAGGATCAATCTTCACACGGCTTCTGGTCAAAGCAGTGATTACTTTGCTTCAGACGTCTCCCTCATATGTAGCAGGACACAAACCAGAGACGGATCCATTTCAAGTCTACGCGCCCCTGGTCCCGAGAGCACAAAAAGCCCTTTCCTTGTCTGTCAAATACATCGATAGGGTAAAGTGGTAGTGCCCCCTCCGACGAGTAACGAACCGCGATGATCGTAGATCGCAGAAGTATCAAATCCGTTTTCACACTGCGATCTCCTTCTAGGCGACCAAACCTGAATGAACACGGATGGTCAGCTCACCCTCCCCGGGTAAGCGTAAAATGCAGTGAAGACGCCCTACGCACCGCGCCACACAGATGCGCTTGTCGCGCTTGTCGATGGACCGGCCCAACTCAGCTCGAGAATGTCAGACAAGCAAGCGAACCAACCACACAGCCCATATTTAATGTCGACCGGAAAAGAGAAGACGAAACCATGTGACACGAGAAAAGGCTAGACCATAGACGCCTCTCCCTCCTGAAAACCTCACTTCCCCCGAATCCCACATTACCTACACCCGTCTCCATGATGGGACATCTCCTCATGGCATAGTTGTTTCGTCATGTAAGACTGTAGTGGTTTTCCTTGGGGTCGCTGAATAGTCACATTGAGCGATCCTGATGAAAGAGAGAATCGTTCAAAGCTATCTATCCCGCTGACCGCTCTACCGAAACATATTCTGAGCTGCCGGGACAACTTGTCCCGGCCTGGTCATCAGTGATTAATCGAGTGGATGCCACCAATGCTCTACGCATGGATTGTTTAGCTTGAGCATGTCGTCGACATTCAACGTGACAGGAGGTGCTGTTGCTCCGGTGTCTTGTGCGCGAGGAGAATGAGGTTGCTAGGGCGGTGGGAGACCTCTGGGGACTGACGTTTCTTTGGCAGGTGTTCGTTAACCCCATTAATACGCCACATGACCTATTGATCCACCTATTCCGCTGGAACAACAGCGATTTTGGGACGTGGCGAGGCAGACACGGCTGCCCCGATGTCCGAGTAAGCGCAGAGCCGGGCTTCAACACGATGCAGCAGGAGCCTTCGACTTTCACACTGAGGCAAAGAAACCGGGGGCTGGAAACGCCAGGAAACCATCGCTTAGAGATAGACCATCTGAGGGTCCAACGTGAAGCAGATTCATTCTACCTGCCTGTATACCGTATGAGGTGACCTGTAAAAGACACCCTTCATCAAGGAAATGAAACTCAAGATATCATCAACAAGAGCTGGTCCGCCTAGGACTCTTTCCCGTTCTTTTCGTTTTTAGTCCTTCATCATAATAGACGCAAACTCATCATCTGTTGTTTGAAGGTCAGCTTGCTTGCCAAATAACGAGGTATCGTGCGTGCCAAAAGGCCCAAATACAACAAAGGGGGCAGGCAATGTCGATGCGGTGGGTGCTCCTTACAGTCAATCGTTCCATCGCCGTTCTTGTCGGCCATCTGGATCATCTCGTCAATCTCGGCGTTGGTCATGTTCTCGCCCAGCGATTTAAGGACATGTCGCAGCTCCTCGGCCGAGATGGTGCCGCTGCCGTCGCGGTCGAACACCTTGAACGCGTTCTTGAGCTCCTCCTCAGCGTCGCCGACCTGCACCTTTACCGCCATCAAGTTGAGGAATTCTAGTGAGTCGAGTTAGCTGCCCGTTGCGAGATGCTTCATATCCATGCAACCGCAACGACGTACCATTGAAGTCAATCGTGCCGTTGTTGTCTGCGTCGACCTCGTTCACCATGTCCGTCAACTCCGTGTCGCTGGGGTTCAGACCCAGGGACCTCATGACCTCTCCCAACTCCTGGGCGGTGATGTCACCTGCAAAAACAATGTCAGTTTGGGGTTGGGATGAGAAAGCAAAAAGGGAACTGCAGCAAATCCGAGATGAGATGGAACGGTCTAAGCCACGCCGTTCCCGAGCGGATTTAAGAAGAAAAAAAAAAAAAAGGGGTTCGATCGAGTTTAAAAAATAATTCCCGACTGTCGTCCAGAAAAAGGGGGCGCAGCAAGTTCGCGGCTCGAAAAAGGGTGTTGTTACTGACCGGTCCCATCCTTGTCCTGTGGTCGAGTTAGCAAAAATGAGGAACTCCGGTGTCGTCGAAGGGTGACGTAGGCCAGCCCAAAAAAATCAGGCTCGGCATGGCGCCAGCCTGATGGAAAGGGGAAGCGGGAGGGAGAAACTCACAAACAGGTCAAAGACCTCCTTGTATTGCGCCCTTTGCTCTTCAGTCAACCCAGCAGCAGCCTGGACATCGTGCTTAGCTTCATAAATCGGAGTATCTCGGGCGGCCGGAGCATAAGTTTCTCACCATTTTTTTATGTTGGATATGTGGTGGTGACGAGTTGTTTGTGAAGGAAGTTTTGGTGAGTGAGCGTCGGTGGTTTGAGACAGGGAAGACGGCGTGGGCGTGGGCACCGACAGCTGAAAGCGGGGATGTGACGATGACCCCGCACGGTGCTTAGTGCGAACAGCTTCATCAATTCGTACGGCTGGGGGAAGGCATCTGGACGGAGTGCTGCGTTTTAATTTGTCCCAGGTTGCATCAGCGTTTCCTTGTTTAGACGGCCCAACGGCCGGCGGTGATCAAGTCAGCCTCATCACAATTCCCGCGGGCACCGGGGGTGATTGACGAATGGCCGTTGTTCGCAAAGGCAGCGAGGCACACTCCAACTGCCGGCGCAGCTGACATAATCCAGGCCTAGACCTCACTCAAAACAACGCGACGTGACGTGGGCAGTTATCGCCGAAGCGTTAGAATGAGTCTTTCGGCCAGTATCAAAAACACCAGGAATCACCACCAGATGTGCAAAAAGGGGCCCAACCGGGGTTTGAACCCGGGACCTCGCCCAATCAAGCTATGCTTGAGAGTATTACTACCCGAAGGGCGAATCCTACCACTAGACCATTGGGCCTTGTTGAGTTGAAGTGAAGCACAAGTGCCTGTTGTAGGGTCGGTTTGGCTCCAGGCAGGCGCGAGGTGAGGAAGTTGCGACGCAAAGGGAAGGAAGGCACGCGGTGTTAGAAGGAGAATAATAAGTATCAATTGGCCATTTAGCATTCAATGCCTCCTCACCGCAAACACCTTGCACATGGACACCGCAGGGGTGGGATTTGAGGAACCAACAAGAACACCATGCCGTTGGATTTGAGTAACCCGAGCCGAGCACCGCCGGATCCAGCTTCCGATTCCGAACATTCACATCGACCAGCACCCGACACCAAGATGCTGCTGCCAAGCTTCAAAGGCGCGGAATCCCACGCGCACAGTTTACCACAGAGCGACACGATACACCTTACCCACCGCCCCGTCCTGCACATGGAACCCTACATCCGTACAACCTCCAAGTGCGAATAGGCCAAGCGGCCGGGCCCTGAACCAAATGGAAAGCCAACACATTCTACGGCCCCCACTACCGGCATTGGGATCTCCAAAAAGTTCAGTCCCGGCCCCACGCCCGAAAGCCAGGGGACGCCAAGTTCCAACCCGGCCCGCCCGCAGTCGTGCTGCAAAAACTTACGATAGAAGAACGGTGTTCCCCGCGATAACGAGTAAGGCAAGCCGATAAACCACGACACCGCAAATTTCGACTCCGATATTGCGCCGGTCCGGGGTGATCCCCTTCAACGTGCTCCTCCCCCAACCACCGCCTCCCCTTTCCCCGTCTCTCCTCCTCTCCCACCGTGCCCTTTTAAAGTTACGCAGCAAATCTCTCCCTTTTCCAATTTGTCTGGTGTGGCCAGTTTGACATTTTCGCAGAATCTTCCAATCGCGAACCGTGATCTACCTCCCACCTTGCGGTACCGTCCTGAGTCGCACAATCGCATCCTGTACTGAGGTACCTCGCGTCGCACGAACACACAGACACGCGACAATGGCAGACCCCGCCGAACCCCCCTCTTCGATTCTCATCATCGGTTCCGGCGTCTTCGGCCTGACGACAGCCCACGAACTTGCCCTCCGCCCCCGCTACGCCTCCACCAAGATCACCGTTCTCGACCGCTCCCCCGTCCCCGGTCCAAGTGAAGACGCCGCCAGCGTTGACTCTTCTCGCATCATTCGCTCAGACTACGCCGATCCAGCCTACGCTCGCCTCGCCGCCGAAGCGCAGACGGAATGGCGCAAGACCACAAACCCTTCAGACCTTGGAGGTGAAGGCCGGTATCGGCAATCCGGCTTGTGTCTCGTCGCCGACCCCAAGTCCCCTTCCCCCGCAGCCTCAACTACATCATCACCACCAAAAAAGACCAGTCTCGAATACGTTCGCGAAAGCTACAACAACGTCGTCTCCCTCGCAGGGCCCGATGGCGATAAGATCATCAAGGAGCTTCCCACCCCGGAGGCAATCCGCGACCATCTTGGCACCCCGATCGCCCCTGGAACATGGGGCTACATCAACCCTTTGGCTGGTTGGGCTGACGCTGGCGAGTCCATGAAGTACCTCGCCCGCCGCGTCGAGGTCCTTCGCCGCGTAAACTTCGTCTCTGGCACCGCTGCCCGCTTAAACTACTCTTCCGCCTCCACTGTCACCGGCGCAACGCTTACCGATGGCCGTGTCCTTTCCGCCGACCTCGTCATTGTCGCCGCCGGTGCATGGACGGGCCAGCTTGTTGATCTCTCAGGCCAGGCCATCGCGACCGGCCAAGTGCTCGGATACATTAACATCACCCCCTCCGAGCTCGAGATCCTCTCCAAGATGCCTGTGACTCTCAACTTCAGCACAGGACTCTTCATGATCCCTCCGTCAGGACTGCAGGTCAAGGTCGCCCGCCACGCGTACGGCTACCTCAATCCGACACCGATCCCTCACCCGTCTCCCACGTCATCCGCGAAGAAGAGCACCGTCTCCCTGCCCGCGACACACATCACCGACCCCAACCTCCAGGTCCCGAAAGAGGGAGAGGATGCGCTGCGCACCGCCGTCCGCACCATCGTCCCGATCCCCGCGATCCACGACCGCCCGTTCGTGAAGACGCGGCTGTGTTGGTACACCGATACCCAGACGGGCGACTTCTTGATCTGCCACCATCCCGAGGCGAAGAACCTGTTTGTCGCCACGGGCGGCAGCGGTCACGGGTTCAAGTTCCTGCCTGTGTTGGGCAGGGAGATTGTGAATGTGCTGGAGGGCAGAGGCGACAAGGTGTTCGCTGAGAAGTGGAAGTGGAGGGCGATCAACAAGCCCGAAGACGTGACGAATCTGTATGACAACATTTCATGCGACGACGGCAGCCGTGGAGGCGTGCCTGGCATTTTGCTCAAGGGCGAACAGCCCAAGCTGTAGCATTCTGTGTTACATGGCCGTGGTCATCAGTAATAATGAATGTCGACGTAGAACCGTAGACACGTAGACTCAGGTATTGTACATACTCAAAAGTTTCTTGTTTTTCGACCGAATGTGGGGCCGAGGCACGCTGGCAAAATTTTCCCAAATCACAGCGACGGGATTGTGTTCATGAAATCAGGTTTGGCATTGCAGTCATACTAATGCATGCTAAGCTCGCATCAAACCCTTAACTTGAGCCAGAGTAAGAATGGAGTAATCAACCTGGCCACCCTGACCAGGTGATGTCGCAAACCTGTTTTCGCAGATCATCACCCGCCAAAGCCCCTCCCGACCAGCTGTCCAAGAGGCGACGAACGCATCCTTCCCCGTTCCCACCGTCTCGGACCCTCATGCATCTAAGTTGCTTCCATTAAAGAACGGCGAAGTCGACCTGCGCGTTGCCGTCGACCATGCCACGAGCAATCTATGTAGTGTCGCGGGATGAGAAAAATCTTATTCTTTTCGTCTGAATCAAACCACCCAGACTGAATGCCTCCAGTCCAGGATCCCTCCTGTGCCAACGCCAATGCAATGCAGCGGAAAATCAAGGGATAACAGAAACGAGCATCGAGGCGTCTTGGGCATGGCCAAGATGCCAGCTGACGGACGCTCGCTTTTTTTTATGGTGTGCGTGAAAAAGCAGTCGTGGTATCGTGAAGAAAGGGTGGTGTCTAATCGTACAAGTCGGCAATATTTTTGGGCGATAATACATCAACAGCGTTGATGGTTCATCCTTTGCTTCGGTTTCTAGACTTTGCGGAAATCTGGGACGAGTTAGCAATTGTAAGAGACGAGGGAAGCAGGAATACTGACCCTGAAGCACAGGATAAATCATTTCGAACGCCTGGTAGATCTCCTCACGGACCTTGGCACCAGTGAGGACGATCTTGCCAGAGACGAAGATGAGGAGCACAATCTTCGGCTTAATCATGCGGTAGATGAGACCAGGGAACAACTCGGGTTCGTAAGAACTGAAGTTGTGATGGCGGGAGGCAAGACCTTCGAGACGGATGGGGAACTTGATGTCGCAAGATCCAACAATATTCTGGATCTTGAAGTCGGTGAACTTGGCGTTGAAGCCAAGCTTCTGGATGATACGAGCGTACTTGCGGGAGGCAAGCTTCGAGTCGTCCTCAGACTTGGCACCAGTTACAACCATCTTACCAGAGGCGAAGATGAGGGCTGTGGTCTTCGGCTCGCGGATACGCATGATGACGGCGGCGAAACGCTATGTCGGAAGTCAGCATCGGGAAACAACTGGTAGTCAGGCGCAACGTACCTTGGGGTTGTACTCGGCGTTTCTCGCGTGCAGGGCAATCGTCTTCAGGTCCAAGCGGCAATCGAGGTTGACCGTGGCAACGATGTTCCTTTAAGCAGCGACATAAGCGTCATGGAGCAGAAAAAAATCACTCATGATATACATACTGCAGCGTGGGAGTCAAACCACTTCCACCCTGGGTGGCAGCAGGAGTCGCAGCGGGGGTCGCGGGAGTCACCCCGGTACCGTTTGCGCCTTGTTGACCGTTGACGGCGGGGACCTGACCGGTGACGAGAGCCTGAGCGCCGTTCGCCGGGGGAGGAAGCTCGTGAGCGCCGCCGGGGAAGGACAGCGAGCCAGGCGCAGTAAACGCCTTGGCTTGCGCAGCACTTGTGGGATGGGTTTGAATCGCCTCCATGATTGCGGTTGCTTGAGGGATAGGCCGAAGATGGGGCAAAGAGCAGATCTGCGAAAGTCAGTACGTTGATCTAACCATTGTAGCAAGCACGCGCCATTACAGTTGAATGCTGTAATTATTTGCCGCGGCCAAGAAAAGTAACAATGGAGAATGAAATGCGACAGCGATATGAATGGTGATGTTTTGGGTAGATCGCGTAGGTGGCTGGAATTTTTATAGGTGTATGGAAGATGGTCTGTGCGCGAGACTTCTGCACCTCGATGACCTCCAGAGTCGGGAAGGTGCGAGCCAAATAGAGGAAGGCAGTCGTGCAGGCAGGTGCGATGGGGAAAACGACGACTGAAAGAGATGGAACACCATACCAGAAGTGGGAGAAAAACAAGTGAATGTCTCCCCTACAGCGACTGCTCAAGACAGATAGATAGGCAGTTAGGTAGCGCTTGTCTCGACGACTTGGCGGTCAGGCAGATGGCGCGATATGGGATCTCAAGGTTGAGGTGGGTCGACGAGAAGGTCGTTGGTTTCGTAGGCGTCGCTTTGGATTTGTCGCGAAAGACCCAGATACCACCAATCAACTCGACGTCTCGGGATACCTCGTCACGGTTCAAAGCACTTGTGTCTCTATTCGTCGACGATGCGATGCACACGGATTGTGTCTACAGGGCGCAGCGACTCGTTCTCGACCTGGCTGTCGTCGGAAGGGATCGCGCGAGTAACGTAACGAAGGGATGCCTCGAAAAAGAACGTATTCCAGATCTTTTCTTTTTTTCGTGCAGGGTAGGATATGCGGGTACACTTTCAGCTAAGAGAGCGATACCACCTGGGCCCTGGCTGACGTTGACAGCTCCGTCGTTAGTCTTGGAGTGTTTGGTAGTGAGGTAGAGAGAGTATAGAGATCAGCCTCGTTGGGGGTCGAGGTGGTGATGTCTGTGTGTCTGTGTCGATCGACGTCGTCGTCGGTGATGACGGTGGTGAACGTGCGATGAGGCTGTGATGACGATGACGACGATGCAGGATCGTGTGCGGTGTCTGTTGGTTGGATTTTGAGTTTGGGGGTGGTTTGAGTGGGGGTGGAGAAGGAAAATTAGAAAGGCCGAACGTGAGTGGGTGTGACTACGTAAGGCCGTCGGTCGGAGCTTCCGCGCAAGAATTTCGAAACAAGCGGGTTGGAGGGAGGCCTGCCTCTTTATAATTTTGGCCATCGCCCGCCTGAGCAGTCGCCCCAACGACACCCCCCTGCCACACAGCCAAGGGGCCCCAGGCAGCCAGTGCGCCGTGGCGGTTGGTCCTGCTTGACATTGCCTGTGCTTAGCGGCCGCGCTAAGGCGATGCACCCAATCAAAACCGCGGATTCCTCACATTTTATCTCTTTCCCACCCCCATGTCCCCCCTGTTGTGACCACCCAGCCCCTGAAGTACCGCGGCACCGCGTCCAAGGTCGCAGTACTTTCACGGGTCTTTTCTTTCTTTTTGCGACAATGCATTCTGGCCAGTGCTTACCTCTGACAGCTGGCTGGCGAGGTGGTGACGATGCTCTGCCCTAATTGTGATGCCGCTGTCGGGTGCTGCTCGCCGCCCTCTGCCCTCTGCCAGGCCTGCCAGCCCAGCCAGCTCAGGGCCACGGTGTCGTGTTCCAGTGAGAAGCCCTCCCTGATATGGGGCCATGTCATCATCCACAGTCGCTGTCCAGTCCCAGACCTAGCCTTTTTTCTGCCCTGGAGCCTGCTTTGCGCTCGCAGCATTTTCTTGCTTCTTCTCTATTTTTTTTTTTCTTCCACTTTTTTTCGCGACTCAACTCGGATCGGTTTGACTGGCCCATCCCTGGGAGGCCCATCGGTCATCCCTCTCGCTCGCCATATCGTCAGGGTTGGCCGTGGCCGTCCACACACACTCCTTGATTCCCGCTGAGAAAAAATGGCAACACGCTTTTTTTCTTCCTCGCCTACACTCCGGACCAGACCGACTGGATCTTGACGGAAGCTTTGCCTCTTTTTCCAGCCAGCGACGATGCAACATCTCGTATCACAATCACTGCCGACACTCGCTCGCCACGACAATGGCCCAGCAAACGAAACGACGCGTCTGGTCAGCATCATTTCCGACACCGTCGCGACACCAACGCAAACCGCCCGAGAATGACGACGGCCTGGCATAGCCCAGAGGCAACAAACAAATCAAAACCAGACGGCATGGCAATAGCGCCCGCGCACCAAGTACGAATGCTCTCGCTCACTCGCTCGCACCCACCCGCACCCGCACCGCGACAGCTCTCAGCCCAACCCAAACCAACCAGACGCCCTCTTCCTGGCTTGCCAATGCAGCCGACGACAGCCCGTGGGCCACTACTGCCTGGATGGACACCAGCCAAATGCAACACCCACAGCAGCGCTACCTACCACGCTATCCGACTGGATGCCGCTACCTTACCGCTAACGCTACCTACCCACGACCTGCCGACCCCATTCCGCTCGGTTCTTCTTCCTTCTGCGGCCTACCGCGATGCCTGCCACCCACTGCCAAATTGCTTCCTGCGTACTGCTCCAACAGCTCCAGCTGGAGCGCTCCCACGGCCAAATCCCACTGTCCGCGTCAGTCAGTCCCTTTTGGCAGCTGCACCACACCCACCACTCCAACCACTCGGTCGCAGGTCTGGACTGTCATTGACTGGGCCCCCCCCCTTCACCATCTCTCTCTCCCCCCCATCCCCCCTTTTTTTATGATTTTTGCATCCTCCCAGCAACCAAAGGGGCTTTTTCCCTTTTTCAACCCTCCTCCTTCACTCTCCAACCACACGCTAGCGCTCTGAAACGCTGAGCCTGCCCCCTACTTTGATGCCTCACTGACGATCAGCACCGACATGTTCCGTCAGTGCTGAGCAGCGGCAGCACACGAGAAAGCAGCAGCATCGCCATCACCCATCCTCTGGCGAACGGCCTCGCCGTCAAACCTGTCAGAAGAGACAGTCACCAGACCAAGCCCGGACGCGACAACACGACGACGCGAAACAGCAAACAGTCATAGACCACCGCCACGGCCACGATGACAAACGAACATTGAAGCGAAGCGCGGTCAGGAATGCGCGAAAACGGCACCTTGGCGCTTGCGCTGCTTTCGGCCACCCGCGGTCCCTCTGCTAGGAATTCTATGGGCCACGGCAGCAAACAGACGGCTTCCGACGTGTGAGTCATTGACTCCAGACCGGCTCCAATCGGCCACCACCAGCCATGGCAGGGGTATGTGAAAAAAGCATTGCAAAGGCTGGGTTGGGCGTGTTTGTCGCCCGCCTCCCACTCACAGCAGTGCCAACCAAGGGCTCCATCCCCCCGTCGTAAGACTGCCCCGTACTGTGTACGCGAGCCTCGCCACGCCGCGGCCCATCACGGCCCATTTCTGGAACCCGAACTCTCGCCCGAGAAAACTCTGTCGACACCCATCAACACTCAGACTTCCCTAAATGCGCGGTAAGTCCGATGTGGACGACGAGGCCTTGGGCACTTGTCGACATCGTATCGACGTCTGTTTCTTTTGCACAACCGCTTCCAATTTCGTGACGCTCTGGCGCTGCTTCATCGTCGTGGCAGAGATGGGCACTTGCAGCAGTCTTGCAGATGCAAATTTCACCGTAATCTTACTGCCAGGTATCGTGTACCAGGGCTTGACGGAGACTGGGGGCCTCTGGTCTGTGCGTCCAAAGTACCTCTGGATCCGCTCCGAAGTCGAGGTACATTTCCAGGTCGTCGGCTTCGCCCTGCGCGACTCATGCATATGCGAGCTTCTCCTAGAGACACAGCAGCAAGGCAAGGCCAAGCCATAAGTTTTTTCACCTCTGGGACGCGCCGCGCAACGAGAGTTCCAGCATCTGGAGCATCTCGGCCTCGCGGGGCCTGGCGAAGCTCCATCTGCACTACTACGACTCATGCAACTTCAAACACCACCATCCGACAGCCTCGTTGAACAACTCTCACGACATTGCCTCCAGTGTCGCATCAAAACGCCTGTTTAAATTGTCGAACTTTGACTGCCGCTGTCCTTGGGCTTTGGGCAGCGGTTGATGGAGAACCGACGTGCCCAACGACGTCTCACGAGTCGCTCTCTATTCCCACCGTTAGCTGGTAATGTGTCCACACGCTGGCACGCAATGAGGCTTATCGCGAGCGCGTCATTCCGTGTCAGCTACTCTGACTCTCCCACAACCCGCAAATCTAGCCATCTGTCCATTCCAGCCTTGCCCACCGCATGAAGTCCAAAAACTACTTGCGTCTCGCAAACCACCCCTCATGTCTCCGATTTCGTCCCCATTCCCCCAAGCCGGGGTCTTCTCCGATCGGGGGCCGTTCAAGCCATAAGCCGACAAGGGGACCTTCTTACTCGCTTGGATTCACAGCATGTCCATCATCACAAGCCGGACGGCGTCGTGTGGTGCCATTTCTTGGTCGGGTCTCCCTTGACTTTCGCGCTCTTCCAGAAGCCTTCGTCATGCACCGGCAAAGTTCCTCGTCTGATATGCCCGACTCGAAGAAAGAACCGAAGAAAAAAACCATGGTGTCATTAACTACCGTTCGATGTAAGGGTACCGCTACATTATCCGTACACAATCCAATTACAAAGGTAGACCAAAGCAAACAGCAAGCCAACATATGAGCGCCCAATGAAAGAGAGAGAAAAAAGCTATTTTTTGCTTTCCGCGCCGCCTTCCCAACACGTGCTCTACTCCGAAATACATGGATATGGTCATCGGGCTTCCGAATGTTCGAAGCATTTTCCCTTCCGTTTCTTTTTGTCTTCTCTACTTTGTCTGAACAAGTACAGCCACTCACCCCATTTAGGCAACACAAGAAGAGATGCCAGTCGTAGGTTTCTATTTTCTCCGCCTCGTCGTCGTCTCGAATTCCTCCTCTTTCTATGACATGTAGTACTTGGGACCCTCTCCTCCCTGGGGAACCTGCCAGTTGATGTCCTGGTTGGGCGCCTTGATGTCGCACGTCTTGCAGTGGATGCAGCTACGAATCGAGACAGAGTCAGTCAACCATCCATCAGAGGCTCCCTGAATCATTCTTCAGGCGGACAGGGACCTATCGCCACAGCGGGGAAGGGGAAGGAAAAAACTCACTTTTGCGCGTTGATCTGGAATCGCACTCCAAGCTCCTTGGTATCGTCCTCGACATACTCGTACACACCCGCCGGGCAGAAGCGGTTCTCGACGCCCTTGAACTGGGGCCACGTCTCCCGCGTGTGCTTCTCCCAGTCCTTCACCTGCAGGTGCACGGGCTGGTCCTCCTCGTGGTTTGTGCCGGTGCGGCTAACGCTGGTGAGGATATCGAAGCTGATCTTGCCGTCGGGCTTCCCGTACTCGATCTTCTGGAACCGGTCCGCAGGCTTCGTCGCCGCGTGGTCCGGCGTCTTGTGCTTCAGCGTCCAGGGCACCCGTCCCTTGAGCACGTACGCCTCGAGGCCCGAGTACATGATGCCGCCGTAGAGGCCCAGCGGCGTGTGGAACGAGGGGCGGAAGTTGCGCACCTCCTTGAGCTCCTTCCAGATGGACGAGTTGCGCAACTTGTCCTCGTAGTCGTAAAGGAAGACGGTGCCTTCCTCCTCCCCGGCCTCACTGCTGGAGAGGGCGTCAAAGGCCGCCTCGGCGGCCAGCATACCCGACTTCATCGCGTTGTGCGTACCCTTGATCTTGGGCAGGTTGACGAAGCCAGCCGAGTCGCCAATCAGCGCACCACCTGGGAAGGCGCACTTTGGTATGCTCTGGAACCCGCCCTCGATCAGGGCACGCGCGCCGTACGTCAGGCACTTGCCGCCCTCGAGGACCTCCTTGTACATCGGGTGATGCTTCATCTTCTGGAACTCCTGGTACGGGGAGACCCAGGGGTTCTCGTAGTCGAGCGCGACAACCAGTCCGATGGAGACGAGGTTGTCGCCAAAGTGGTACATCCAGCCGCCGCCGTAGAGGTCCTTGGACAGCGGGTACCCCATGGAGTGCGTAATGCTGCCCTTGTTGAACTTCTCCGGCTGCACCTCCCAGACCTCCTTGACGCCGAGGGCGTACGTCTGGTGCTGGCTGTCGCGGCGGAGGTCGAACTTGTTGATGACCTGCTTACTCAGACTGCCGTGGCAGCCCTCGGCGAAAAGGGTGCAGCGCGCGTGGAACTCCATACCGCGCTCGAAGGCCTCCTTGGGCTTGCCGTCGCGGCCCATGCCGAGGTCGTTTGTGGCGACGCCCTTGACGCTGCCGTCGACTTCGTTGTAGAGGACCTCGGAGGCGGCGAAGCCCGGGTAGACCTCGACGCCGAGCTCCTCTGCGCGGTCGCCGAGCCACTTTGTGAACTGGTTGAGGGAGACGATGTAGTTGCCGTCGTTGTGCATCTGGGGCGGTGTGGGGAGGGGGATGGAGGCGGTCTTTGTGAGGAAGCGCATGCGGTCGCCGCCGGCCGGGGTGGCGTACTCGAATCGGTCGGGGTTGTCTTCGGCGAGCCAGTCGGGTATGAGCTCGTTGATGGCGGTGGGCTGGATGACGGCGCCCGAGAGGATGTGGGCGCCCATCTCGCCGGCCTTTTCGAGCAGGAGGACGCGGAAGTCTTCGTTGCCGGCCTCGTTGGCGAGCTGCTTCAGGCGGATCGCGGCGCTGAGTCCGGCGGGGCCTGTGATGTTGCGTTTCGTCAGCCACGTTGCCCTTGTTAGTTCGTAGATGTACGGGGTGAAGCATTACCGCCGCCTACGATACAGACGTCGACCTGGTCTGATTCGCGCTCAATGGACGCGGGGTCGAAGTCCTCCTCCTCATCGCTGCGTCGTGGCCTGCTCGTCGTGAATGTGCGTGCGCCCAGGGGGCGGAAGACGGTGACGGAGGAAGAAGCAGCCCGTGTTGAGGGTAACCTGCTGGTCGGCGTCCTCCTGGAGGTTGTGCTGGAGAGGTATGCTGCTTGCGCTTGTGCGGGGTGTGTAGGGCGGTAGCGGCATCTCGAGAGGTTGCGGGTGCTGCGCTGCAGGCTTCTCGCGAGGGGCGAGGCGCTGCTCATCTTGACTTTCGTGTGGTATGTCGAGCTCCGAATGGAGGGGTAGTGATGAAATCGTAGATTTGCCTAAGTGGAAGGGAGGGGCAGCTATCAGAGGCGGGAGGCGAAGAGTCACGAGCAGCAGCTCCGAAGGCCTCGTCGTCGCTGTCGTCGTTGGCGTCGTGGGTCGTCGTCTCCAAGGCCGGATTCGTCGTTAGACCGTCTTGGGGTTGGTCGAGCTGGCAACGGACCGCAAGCCGTCGGCGCAATTGAGTTTCTCGGTGGACTACAAAAGGCAGCTGTACCTCGGCAGAGTGAGGGCACTAATTAGTCAATTGAGAGGCAGTTGTGAACACTGAAAAGCGGCGGGACGTGCAGTTTTGCTCGTCGAGGGCAGCGCGGCGGGACACTTAAAAAACGGACTCGACCGGGGCCCTGCAGGCGGAGAGAGCTTCTCAGGTTCCTCTAATACGTAATTGGGGCAGAGGCGTAAATGGGGGAGGGGACCAAGATTGAATGACACTGCGACTGCGATCCCACCCACCCTCCAAGGGCCAAAACCAAGCTCGGGCCCTGGTTTCCGGTTGCTGGTGATAGCCGAGAGAAACCGGTCCTGGGGATTCTGGACTCGGACGATACTTCCGCGATGCAGCCAGGCGAGAGCCAAAGACCAGGTAGACGGCGAGTAAATCCTGCAAGCTCGTTTGGCAGCTGAAAGGTACCTCCGTACCAAGAGCAACGAACCGTGGACCGGGAGAAGCCGAGTTATTTGGAGTATTAACCGTCTGCAGCGCAGCGCAAAGAGAGGGCTTGAAGGGCTAAGGTCTTAGCTTTCTGGGGTCCCGGGCCGCCAACGTCCAATCAGGGAGCTCAAATTTCAAATTCCAGAGTGGGTTCCTCCGATGTCGTCTCGGTCACAGGGACAAAGACGCCGTCGGCGTAGTGCTCGGTTTTGCCGAGATTGACGTTTGCAGATTGAGACTTGGGTTCGGCATCATGATTTTTTTGGCCGATTTCTATTACTACGAATGAGCTGTTTCTATTGCCGTAGGGCTTTACTCTGCTTTGTGCGTGCAATACTACTACGTCTACTTGTCCCCCGTCTTCTTGCTCTGAGTGCGCGTCGGAGCGACCTTTTCTGGCGATGACGGGTAACTTGGTGGCTCGTCTGAATGCTTGGTGCCCCAGTTGCTTTCTGTCGAACCCACCGTGAACTCCAGGACCCCGCCGTGGTAGAAGAAGTCGTGAGTGATCCAGTTCTTCGTGTACGGCTCCCCGTCCAGCGTCGCGCTCTGGATGTATATGCCCTCGGCCAGCTCTTTGGCGTTCGCGGCCACCTTTCGGATAACGGCGGGCTTGGCACCCCGCGATTTGATCCGGACCTCGGGGAAGAAGGGCGGGATGAGCAGGTACACGTCTTGCCCCGCGACAGGGAAGAATCCCATCATGGCTAGACCGCTGAAGGCACCCATGGCGCAGTCGTCGTTGCCGGGGATCCCGTTGATGCTGGCGTTGAACTGGGACGGGATGTAGCTCCGGGCGGTGCGGGAGCTAAGCCCGGGCCGGCCGGCGTAGTGGAACTGGAAAACGGTCAGGAAGCCCTGTTCGTTCCCCATGTAGACGATGTTACCGCCGTGGTAGTACTCCAGCCGGTCGACGAACGCGCCCCGACCGCCCATGAGCTCCATCAGCGTGTCGTGGTCCTGCGGCGCGAAGAACGAATACAGCCATGGGGAACCCTCGTACGTTGACTGCCATGTGTCAAAGTAGCAAAGGTGCTGCTCAGTGTTCGGTGAGCAGATGCGGGTGTTTTGGTATTCAAACGAGCCGTTAATCAGTCGTGGCATCAGGAATCCCTTGTATTTTGTCCGGTCGATTGCCTTGCCGTCCTTGTTCTGGATAAGGTCCACCTGATCGGGATTCCATAGGTTCTGCCAGTTGGCGCTGCGTTGCATGTACTTCTCATAATCGTCGTCGAAGCCGAGCCCCTTTGCCATCTCTGCTATGCAAAAGTCGTCATACGCGTATTCAACGGTTCGCGATATCGAGCGGCTGTTTGGTCCGCTGGAGATCTTGTCCATATGATCCTTAGCGATGTACCCTAATCCAAACCAACTCTCGAGGTTTCCGCGGCCTTCAACGCCAAAGTTTTGCGGTGCAACTATATGACAGCATCAGAGGAGCTCATTTCAGCATCTTTCAGGCTACTTAGGCTACTTACTCTCGGCATCGGAGACCACTGCCTCGTACGCCGTCTTCCAGTCCACACCGTCACTGATGTTCTTCAGATAGGCGTCAGCAATGACGATGTCGGCATTAGAGCCGCCCTGACTGTATCCTTTGCAGAATGACATTCTACAATCGGGCAGCTTGCCAACAAATCTGTAAATATCCACCAATGCTCTGACCATCTCAGTTTGCGCGACCGGGTCGATGATTGTGAGCAGGGGGTGCTGGGCACGAAATGAGTCCCATATGCAGTAAAAGGAGTCAAAGTAAGGTTCCTTCGACTCCCAGAGCGGGTTCTCGCCGGTGTAGTTCTGAGGAGAGAGCATGCTTCTGTAGAGTCCAGACCAGAACGTGATCTGCATGTCTTTACTGACGCCTGTGGGGTCGACCTCGATGGTGGAGAGCTTCTCTGCCCAGATGGATCTGGCGGCTTTCACGGTTCCGTCAAAGTCAAACTTTGGAATCTCGGCTTCCGCATTCTTGCAGGCCTTTTCCACGGAGATGAAGGACAGGCCGATGCGGGCGAGGATTTGCCTCTTCTTGGGGCGCTCAAAATGTAGCCACGCGCCGGCGGCACCCGTCGGGTTGTAAAAGCCCCTTGTGAACTCCGAGAGGTGCTTCTGGTCCTCGTGGGCGTTCTCGCCTTCAAAAACACCCGACTTTCGTATGGTGGCACCTCGGAAATCGGCGCAGAAAAATGCTGAGTATGTGCCTTGCCCAAACGAAGGCCTGAACGTGCCGTCTCCTATGATGCGACCATCTTCATAGACTTGAATGCCGCCACTGGACCTGCTCTGGGCGATGTCGGTGAGATCAATCATAATCAGCGGATTGCTCACGGCGGTGATGGTGTCCTTGTTGGCCACATCCTCATACGTTACAGTCTCATTTGGTGAGAAAGAGAACCGGAATAGGGTCGTGTGCTCGCTGGCCGTCATCTCGGCCCGGACACTGTTGGAGAGGTCGACGGAAAAGTAGCCGGGGCTGGCTCGGACAGAGTCGTTGACACGGTAGAGACTTCTTTGCTCAGTGGTGAACTTGCACATCGTGTAGTTGTCGTTTGGACACCCGGGATGGACGAATAATGGAAAGTTTCCGAGAGACGGAGACTACGGATGGTGTCAGCCTGGCTGTCTTGGGTGAGATCATTCATGGTTTGGTGTCTTACGCCTCCAGTTCCTGCTCAGAGAATTAGCTGACAGTCGTGACGACCACAACAAGCCTACTCACCCGAATCATGTAGGTGGGAGAAACCCGTGATCTTCGAATTATCGGAAACCCAACCCGCGGCGTTTTCAGCACGAGAGTCGGTGTCCGCGCCGGCTTTGGCCATGCCTGTATTTCCTCTCAGTGACCGTGAGCTTTATGTATCGATTACAACATCACCAACCATATGGGAGTGTCGCGCCGGGAAACACATGACCGCCGTTCACAGTCCCGATCAAGGGATCTATGTATCTCAGAACGGGATGTTGAGTGTGCAGATTTGACTTGGAAAAGATAAGCCCAGCCAGTCCGCCAGCGCCCGAGATAGGCCACCAAAACACGAGGCAGACGACGACGAAGGCGAACACCAGCAAACGGACAGGCCTCGAAAGACCGATGGCAGGGACGAGGACAGCCATGTTGAGTGGTGGGTCTCAGCGACAGCGGCAAGAGTCGCCGAGATTGAGACACGGAGGGTTCGGTAGAAGATGCTGCCCGTCAAGACGCCATGCGGTTGGAAGAACTTCTGCCACTTCCCTTGATTGGCGTAAGCTGCTTACTGTTGCCTCATCCAGATGCTGGCCCCTGCAGGTGCCAGAGCAAGACCACGAGGTCTGGCCAAGAGAACAGAAACTGGTCAGCGAACTGCGCAGATGCGGAATCAGCGAAAGAGTTGTCGACGGCGGATAAGAAGAGGACGTAAATGACCAAGGAAGATTTGCTGGCTAAAAGACGGTTTTGTTTTTTCTTAGTCTTGACGTTGACGTAGTAAGGTTAGGATCATGGAGTGTTTTCTTGGCCAGGAGGCGGGCGATCGCCGTGGATTGATCAACTTCAGCCGAAGGTTAGGTAGGTCTCGCGTCTCGTAGTGGACGGCGTCCGCCAGTCTTGGCTCCGGCACGAATGAACAGGTATGTTTTGCGGCCGGTAAGGTTCGAGCATCCAGAGTCAAGACATCGATGAAGCTATGATTCGGGGGGCAACTGGACACATGTGCTGCTATTTGAAGACAGGCAGACCCTGTCCAGGAACGAAGGACGCCCGAGTTTCCAGCACGATGGGATAGGAAGGAGAAGGGGAGGGGGGGGGAGCAAGGGCAGCTGTAGCAAGGGGTGGTCTTGTCTCGCGTCTCGTCGATGGAGCCACGCACCATTTTTGGGTCACTTAATTATTGGAAAGCAGTAAGAACGTGTTGCTAAGTGGTTAGTTAGCTTCATCTGGCTGACGGAGAAATCTGGCTGCTGCAACCATCCCGTCAGCTGGGCATGCACGCCAGACGCGCTGATTCAGATTGGGGATGCGGAGGACGCGGGCTTGTCCGTCCATCTTTGGTGTACGAAGAAAGCTGAAAAGCAACGCCAGACACGCTCGCTGCAGAAGGTCTGACAGCCACCTGAAGCACACCTACTCTCGGGGCTGGGCGATGGCAGGCCGCAGGGCACCCGACATCGCCTGGGAGCAGCGGGACCACAATTAAGGTTAAATGTTAGTGCAACTTGTCCCGTTTTGCCCATCGGTCCTAACATGGAATGCCTCCGGTAAATTACCCGAGGCAGCACTACCCAGGGCAGGTCCTGCATCTTCTCCAATTTGCTTCCCCCTCGTCCTCCTTCACAGTGGTCT
This sequence comes from Colletotrichum chrysophilum, assembly GCF_026319265.1. Lineage (NCBI taxonomy): Eukaryota > Fungi > Ascomycota > Sordariomycetes > Glomerellales > Glomerellaceae > Colletotrichum > Colletotrichum chrysophilum. The sequence continues at coordinate 76,851 of NW_026517438.1, read as the reverse complement.
CTTCTCAAACCCACTCTAGCTCTCCCCTCAGAGGTTGATACTGCGACGACAACCGCCTTATTTTCCCACACACACATCCTTACCATCGAGCACGGTCCGAGACTCTCTCTGTAACGGCAACGTCGAATGATAGGCAAAGTCTCTTTTTCTAATCGTACTCGTAGGTTCGACCCTCCATGCCCTGGCAGAGCTCGTCCCGACTCTGGGTAGTCTTCCAGCAACACGTCCAAGCGGACCACCTTCATAAACATGAATTGAACACACAAAAAGCATCTGCGAACGCACCAACTCATGCACAGCGTTCCCTCCGGAGACCGCCGCGTCAAACCCCGGAAGACAGCTCAGCTTCTGGAATAATCCTTTGAAGGTTCCAACAGACTCCCGTCATACCAAATGTTCAACCCGGCAGTGGAACACCTCCACTCCTCCATCCCAACGACAGCATGCCTCATCGGGAGAACCACCAATCCAATGCGCCAAGCCGAGTGGCTGCCGTTGTCCGTCTCTTAGCATGGGGAGATCCAACTGCATGACGGCGGAGAACCCTGCTCGAATCCCCTCCAGCGAATCCCACTTTCATTACTCAAGCCAAACCAACTTCTGCCCTCCCGCCGGCAACGCTGGTAGGAATGTACCTGGTCCGGAGGAGACACCTGTCAAGCGGCTCAGTGTCCCATCCCGTCTGAGAACGCAGTCTGTCTCTACTCTAGGCGATGAAGCCCGCGGGAAACATTCAAAACGAATCAACTGGCCTGAGCTTTGGACCTTAAGCCTGCCGCATAAGCTCTTCTCCATGCTACTAAAACGTCGCGGAAGCCCACGACTTCTTCTCTCAGTGACCTGCGGTTGTTGGTTCTCCCGCCTGATCGTGTTGTCTCCTCATCACCTCCTCATCCCCCACTTTGGTGCTTACAGTTTGGTGGACACTAACACGCAGAGCGACATCATAATCCGCTGCAATACGACGACATACCATACAACGTTTCCTTCCCCCGCACACTGATCGTCCCCGCCCAACACCATTCCAAGGTCACGCGAACCGGTTCATCTCGACCAGGACAAGCATGACCGGCAGCTAGTCTGACTTCCGTCCTCTCCGGCCTTCATAAATATGCCCTGCCCGCCGACGGCCAGGCATCGCGAAGTTTGGCGGCCGTGACCGTGACCGCACCTTGTTCGAATACTCGTCCAGATTTGCCGGAGTCTCTCCAAGGCTGCCCATCGCCATGGCTCCCTTCTCCAGACTCGTCTTCCTAGCCGGCCTGGCATCAGCAGGTCTTAGGCAAGACTGTCCACACTACACCGACTATGCCGCAACCCCCCATGAGCCCTTCTCAGACGGCGTTCACAAGCTCGCCTATCAGCGGCCTTCTCCAGAATGTCGCACGTCAAGCTTCCCAGAGGTTGAAAAGACCATCACCGAGATGAAGTCTCTTATCAAGGATCCGGATCTGTACCGTCTCTTTGAGAATACGTTCCCAAACACCCTCGATACAACAGTCGCCTGGCAAGGGACGGCCGCTGGCGACGCGAACGAGGAATTGTCGTTTGTCATCACCGGCGATATCAATGCCATGTGGCTCCGCGATTCCGCCAACCAGCTCCAAAGCTATCGCTCCCTGTTAACCCGCAACTCGTCCTCAAACTCACTGGCGTCTCTCTACCGCGGCCTCATCAACCTACAAGCTCGCTACGTCTTCAATGCACCTCACTGCAACGCCTTCCAACCCCCGGAAGAGTCCCAAATCGCCCCAACGACGAACGAAGCTGGCGGGTCAGACCATGTCGTCCCCGCGTACCCTGCCTACTCGTACTTTGAGTGTAAATACGAACTCGACAGCCTGGCCGCCTTCCTCCAGATCTCACACGACTACCACACCGCCACGGCAGACAAGGACTTCTTTGCAAAGTTCCAATGGCCCAAAGCCATGGCCGTCCTCCTCAACACCACCGACGCCCTGCTGACCGGAACCTACGCCGCGGACGGGACCCTGAACCCCTCCCCGGCCATCTTCGAACGCCGCACGACCTCCGCCTCGGAAACGCTCTCGAACAAGGGCAACGGCGCGCCCACGAACGGCGGTACTGGCCTCGTCCGCAGCTTCTTCCGCCCCAGCGATGACAGCTGCATCTACCAGCTCTTCGTGCCCGCCAACATGATGTTCTCGCGCTACCTCAACTCCTGCGCCGAGATCATGGACGGCATCGATAAGGGCATGGCCGAGCGCATGCGCGACGCCTCCGCCCGCGTCAAGGAGGGCATCGAGGCCCACGCAAAGACGACGCACCCCACCTTCGGCGAGATCTACTCGTACGAGATCGACGGCTTCGGTAGCCACAACCTTATGGACGACGCCAACATCCCCTCCCTGCTCTCCGCGCCGCACTACGGCTACCTTTCCTCCAAGGACCAGGTCTACCAGAACACGCGCAAGTTCATCCTCTCCCAGTCGAATCCGTACCAGATGCGCGGGCCGGTGCTCAACGCCACGGGCGGCCCGCACCTCGGACCCGGCATGGCCTGGCCCATGGCGCTGATCGCCCAGCTCCTGACGTCCGACGACGACGACGAGATCTCCAACGGGTTGAAGCAGCTGGTCAGCTCGACGAACCAGCTGGGCTTGATTCACGAGTCCGTCAACAGCCACGATGCGTCGCAGTGGTCTCGGTCATGGTAAGAATTCGCCTGCGCGGTGTTTATGCTAGTGACGAGGAGAATGCTAACCGTTGGTGCTGTAGGTTCGCGTGGGCAAACGGTCTCTTTGGACAGATGATTCTGGACCTGCGTGAGAGGAAACCCCACCTGCTCGAGAAGAGCTACCAGTAAAAAGGCAATTTCGAATACAATGCCTTCTTTGTGTACAATTCGAAATGGGACGTTACTACCAGAGAGGACGCAGTCCCGTTTGAACATCGAAGCTACCTGCACATAGCGTCTTTGGACCTCTAATTATGTAGATCAGATATGTAGATAACTTCAAAGAAGCAGACTCGACAGTCACCGCAAGGGATGAAGTGCCCGAGCCCAAGTAGCTACTCTCATGCAACATCGATAGCACATCGTCAGGCAACATTGTTAATAGTGCTTCTACATTCCTATCTTCTCTAGCCTCGCTTCATAACATCATGCATTCGCTGGTCGAGCTTGTACTTCTCTTAGCTGAGGTCAAAGCCGGCCCCGGAAGAAACGGCGTAGAGCAGCTTCTTCCTCAGCGTCTCCTCGTCCTTGTATCGCGGCAACTTGAGAAGATTGACACACGTACTCGTGCTCGGTAACCTCTCCTGATCCTCACCACCGTCGCGAATGCTGAATCGAGGACTCAGTTGTGAAAAGCCCAGCAGCGGCGCTCGCGGCGTACTGGTGACGTACTTGAGCACATCCCGACGCTCCTTATCCGAGAACCCAGCCATGACCTTCCAGAAGAGTTGGACCGTTGGGTGCTCCAGACCATCGTCTCCAACTTCGTACAGGCCCGAGTAGATGGTGTTCTGACGCAAGTCATCAATGTCGATCTCAGAGCTGTCGCCGCCGACGAGACGCTGTATCTCGTTCTGGTTAAACATGGAGAGCCAAGATGGGGCTATGATGGAGCGCAGTCCACGCAGGAAAGCAGCCGTCTGTTGCGCAGGCTGGGCAACTAGGCGGTGGCGCGCGACGTACGATATGTACAGCAGGCGATTGTCGTTCGTAACGGGGACGTTCTCGCCGTTGGGGATAAGATTTCTAGAAACAGTGCGCACAGGTTCCCCTGGTAATGAAACCTGGTCGGTGATGGTAAAGTCAAGCGCCAAGTCTGCGACGTTGCTAGTAAGGTTCTTCAGGTGCAGCATTCCCTGGTAAAGCTCCTCGTCGAGATCTCGTAAATCGTTGACGTTGCCGCGGTAGCTGTTTTCCCCGGTCTGACCAGAAGTCCACTTCAGCAGGAAGAACCCGGCAAATGCAATGTCAATGAGGATGCCCTCATACATGCATTTGCCCACGATTCGGCCGAGGAACTCAAACTGCCGCAAAAGGTCCTGCACCTGGTCTTGCCAGTCTGCAGAATACTCTGGGTATCCAGCTCTTCTCATAACCTCTTTCAGCTCGTCCATTGCGGTTGGGTTAGGGTATAACAGGCCTTGACTGTTGGCTGTGAACAATGAGATGCCTTCCATTTTGCTGAACGCTTCTGTTGTAACGCTGGTGAGAAATTCTTTTGTGACTCCACCTCCATCGATACCTGCTTCAATTGTGTCGAACTGGTCTACGAACTGGATTTGAATGGGTTCTTTGAGGCCCTCTCCCAGCTCATAGAATTGCTCAAAGGCATCGCGGAACACTTGACCTCTCCTGATCTTGCCGTGATGGCGACCAGCTGGGCTTCTACCAGGGGATCTTAAGGGGTTGTGCATCATCATCATCCTCCACTGCTCAGCGTCCATGCCATCTCGACGCTTATGCTTGTCAAGGTAGACGAACTGACGGAAAATTTGGACACGGGTATCGAAGGGGATGACAAAAGGCATGTGACGCAAGATTTCCAGCTTTGGTCCAATGACTGCTAGGAGGCGATCTCTTTGCGCCCTTCGCTGCTGAGATCGTAGCTTTTCGATCTGAGCATGACGCGAAACGCGCTGACCGGCTACGGTATGTATGAAGCTGCCCCCGATGTTGGCGTCTTCGTCAATCTCTCCATCTTCGTCGTCACTGGAGTCAGACATTTCGTTCTGGCGTTCCTGTTCGGCGACCACGGCGCTAACAAAGCCCTCCATGTCAAATTTCGATGTCATCAGCCAATGATTCGGTGGTAAGAACGGCCGCCTCGAGTCTCGCTCATATAAAAGTCGCAACGCTGAAGTGACAATACTGCGGAGGCTGCCCAGATCAAGCCTTGTATCTGACGAAGTGGATTTCGGGTTCTGTGCTTTGGCATCCTTCAATGTCTTTGAGGCACTGTTTCCAAAATAGGACTCAAGTTGGCTCATGGAAACCGGCTCTGAGTTTTGGATGCCCTGCTGAATATCTTGTGCGTTGTAGTGGAGGGCAAAGGCGAGGTGCTTCAGAACGATGCTGAGGTCTTCCACTTCTTGCCGTGACAGGCCGCATGACCGCAGACGAGAGGGCTGCTTGCTACCCTGGAGTAATGATGGGAAAATGCTGCTGAAGAAGTCTTCATCGTCACTCAGACGAAGAATGAAAGTGTAAAGTTCGAGAAACAGGAGCATCAGCCGCCATTCCTGCTCGCGTGATACCTCGGCAGACTTGGATTTTGAGAGGTAGTTTCGTACCAAGCCGACTACAGACGTTGAGTCCCGCAGCACCTGTCTGTAAATGCTGGTCTGGCTCATAGCTTGCCAGAGAAATTTGATGGTTGGCAAGGTGCCCACGTTTGAAGGAATGTCACCCAAGAACAGTCGCATGCGAATTTCATCGCCATTCTCGGGAAAGCATCGGAGAAGTGTGAGAATGTAGCCGGATAGTAGGCTTGCGCTCTCGAACTCCTGGGACGTGGATCTAGATCCAAAGTTGCTGCAGTGTATTAGCAGTGTTCGAGAAGACGGGTCAGGATTGACTGACTTGGTGAGTTCAGCCAGAAGAATTGATATGCCGTTCCTGTCCACCAATGACGTGAGTCTTTGAGTAATGTATAAGGGTAGGGGCAGGATGAGTTGGTCATCAGCGCTGTTTGAATCAATGGTTGACGAGTTGGGCTCAGCGGGCTTCACAGATAGTCTCAGGCTGATATCTGCAGACAGACTTGAGAGTTGCAGGTGCAGTGCATTCAAATGCTGCAGTCCTTGCGACTTGGTACCACTCCCTTGGTGAAGCCCAATGAAATGTGCAAGGAGCCACAATTGCTGGTCACGGCTAACACCATTAATGCGTCCGTCTAGGTATACCTCGGTGATAGCTGTCGCGAGGCGGCCAAGGTCAATATTGCGAGAGAATACCTCCGCATGCTGCTCGACAAGTCTCAAGTCATTCCGTGCGAGGAAAGACAGCGAAAAAGCTTCGTAGGTGGCCGAGGGATTGATGTCTGCCCGACTGTCAGCAAGCTGGCACATGTCAGAGGCCGGCTGGACTACCGTACCGTTTCCGGAATTAGCTCCCAGTGGCATTAATACAGCCCGAGAGATCACCCCCAAACCAGACTCATCAAGGTCTGATGCGCTACTTATGTCTGCAAGAACCGTATAGTATTGCCGAAGAGATTTAGAGATCGATTCGGGAGTAGCACCGACGATTTGCGTCAGGAGGTTTAAGAGCAGTTGGGCGTCGTCGTGTTGGATACTCCTGAAATTGTCAGCCAAGCCTTGGAAAGGACAAAACATAAGCTGGCGAGGTCACTAACTCATTCTTTGTCTGGCCTTCCAAAGCCTCTACCAGTATGCGGACGTATCGTGCCAATCTTGAGGGAGGTAGTCGGTCGGATGCGAGGCATTCGAGGTTGGTCGAACTCAGTTCTCGTGAGAATCGAAAGAGACGCTGCAAATCGTCGGCTCGGGTAGGCTGGAAGGTTGTCAACAGCAGTGGCAAAGCCATCGAAAGTCTCTGCTGTGTACCCAAGTCTGAAGTTGTCGAATAGAGAGCGTCAAATGAATCCCTCCTGGAGTCTCGAAGCCGCCTCCTTGCCCTGTGGCCCCTCCATGTCTTTTGTATCTTTCCTGCTGCCTTGAGCTTGTCACGATCCTGTTGTCTTTGTGCTCGTTCGGCCTGGGCATTAGAGACCGTTTTGGAAGCTCCTGACCCTGCGGATGGCGTCCATGATGTGGCGGCGAAGGGGTTGAGGTTCTGCCCGCTGAGGTTCACGTTCCGAGGACGCCTGGAGTTTCCTGTGAAGGTGGGGAACATGTTGCCTCGTGGAACGAGCGTCGTTCGAATAATATAATGGTGGTTAGTATTATCTCATGTCGCAGCAAAGATGAGCGATGGAGCGTTGGGGGGAAGCAAGCTGAGGGCAATGTCGAGGGATGTCGCGGACGCAGTTGCCTTCCAGAAGCTTCAGGTTCGGATGGGTGTATGTAATCGATGGTGAGTGACCTTGACAATCGGCGATAACGCGGGACCTGAACGGGCAGTGACGGCGCTGGAGGGGAAATGCCGTAATTCGCAGGCTTCAGACTAAGCCCCGGTACCTAAGGTACCTCAGAGGGCTAGTGGGGTCTGAGGTAAGCTGGACTGTGACTTTGGACGCTGCACCTGGAGCTGGTCCGGGCTTGTGGAAGGTTCCGGCGCACGGGACAGGTGCTACGTTAGGTAGCCCCATTGCTGCACCGGGGAAGGTACCACCACCGGTATCGATAAGAAAACAGGAGGCTCCGATAAGACACCTGGGGAAAGGGCAGTAAACACGATGGGGAGACACACAAGCAAGGTAGCGACTGATTGACCTCGGGCAAAGGAAAATGATATCGCCAGAATCGGAAGAGAATGTTGAATCCCAGAAGCCTGGTCAGGGCGTTGCATGCTAGCTGACCGTTGCTCTTGACCAGCCCAAACGAAACAAAACTCAACCTTTGCCAACGGCGTTTCGCCGTCAAGGCTTGGCTGACTCGATATTGCAGCTCTGCACTGCGCCTTTACTCGTGTAAGTGTCGGTGTAGAAACACAGCGAACCATGAGGCCGGTCAAGGAAGGTGAGGGGAGGGTCAAATGCTTTGCAGATGCTCGCGACAAATCAGACTTCAGGCACCAGGACTGGTTCATGCTCAATGCTTGCTTTTGAACAAGTTCGTCGCGGCTTGTTGTTTGGCGCTGAGCCGTCCATCTTCCAGCAAGGGACCAAGCATCGTTCGGCTAAGCGGACAGGCCGGTCGTTGGCGGACAGCATGGCACATTGAACGGATCAAAAGACGCACATGGGTTCATCCCCAAGAATGTTACTCGTGCCTGGAGTAACCTAACCGTCTCGCATGTCTTGCAGGTCCACGTCCTACCGTCCTACCGAGCCCTCAGACTTGAACGTCTGAGTCTAAGGCGGCAGCTAACGAAGTGATGGAAATGTAAATGCCGGATCTGCACCTTGGGCGGTTCGGCACAGACAGGCGCCCATTTGTTTGGTATCGAAATTGCAACAACACAGCTGCGTAGATTTGGAAATGAGCAATGCCCCCTGACGTTGTTGTGTAGGCTGAGCCAGTCATGCCTGCGTCAGCACCTGAAGACTTCGAGCGAGGCAGGCTGTATGGAAACATCGCCATGGCAGACAAAACCACCATCTACTCCTCCCCTTCCTCCTCCTCTACCCAGAGGCCTTACCATCGCCTGTCTGCTCTTCCCTCCTCTCTTCACAGGCAGGTCCACCAGCCGTTTGGGCCAGTCCACAAGGGTCGAAACCCACCGCATAAAATTTTCATAAAATGATGGGAACCCCACATGGGATAGGCCGGTACCTGAGGGCTCTCAACCGTTTGTACCACGGCCACGGGGACGCCTGTGCCCGCTAATCCTTATCGCAAGGCGGCCGTGAGTCGCTGCAGATAAAGATAGTGCTCGCTGAATTACTTGCGCCTGGAGCGTGACAGTGACTTTCTGCGCGCTGTGGCCAAGTACCCACGTCACTAGCACATGCCCTGGTCGCCCCTCCACACCCCTCTGCAGAGAAAAACTGGAAGGCACACTCGGTTTTGCACTTTCCTGTCACTGGTGGGCAAAGGTGGGAGAGAGCAGGAAGGCACCACCCACGGCTCTCACCCTCCACTGCAGCCAGGCCGGAGATCCAGTAAAAAAAAAAAAATCCATCTCCAAAAGCCACACCATAGAAATTTATTTCTCTCCGCTCCTCCTCTTCTTCTCTCTTCCAACAACTACACAAAACCCTATCAACAACCCCCTTCACATCCAAAGAGGGTCTGACAAGGAGTACGTCTTTCGTACTTGTTCTCTGTCTCGCTCACTTTCTTCATCAAGAAAAAAAACTTCAAAAAAAAACTTGAAAAACCCCCTCAAAATTTCCCACCTCCATCTACGGATATCTCCTCCCCCTCCATTCGCAAGAAAATCCCAAGAGGCCCTTCTCCGCCCCTCGTCCTTTTCTTGCTTCACCACCGCCCTTCGCGCACCTGCCTGTCAATCTTGCATCAAGTGCGTCTCTTGTGTGTCGGTCAAACGTCACGCATCCGAATAACCTCATTCGACAAGAAAGGCTTTTCGCTGCCTCTTCGACTACCCTTATCCTCCGCACCGTCCAGGTCCCGTCACACGACCCATCGTCAGATTCTTGACTTGGTAGGTGCTTTTTTTTTTTTCTTCATCCTTTCCCCTCATCATATCCACATTCGCATATTTGGAGGGGTTGCGCCTTGGCCCTCTTCCTCTTTTTCATTGCGATTTTTATCCATTTCAACGTCAAGATCGTCGTCTAACCCAGCCTTGCTGTCGCAGTATCCTTCCCCCGTGTCAATCTCAACACCGATACAATGGCTACTGCTACGAACAACGGCGCTGTCGACCAGCTCGCCAACGACTTGAGCAACGCCTCGCTCAACGGCGCTGACAAGAACGCCCCCGCCATCAACACCAACGTTGAGGCTCAGGGCGACAATGCCGACGCCGCTGGCCCTACCCCTACCACCGCCCCTCACCCCCAGGCCTCCGCCTCCCTCTACGTCGGCGAGCTCGACCCCTCCGTCACCGAGGCCATGCTCTTCGAGCTCTTCTCCCAGATCGGCTCTGTCGCTTCCATTCGTGTCTGCCGTGATGCGGTTACCCGCCGTTCTCTTGGCTACGCCTATGTGAACTACAACACCACCATTGACGGTGAGAAGGCTCTCGAGGAGCTCAACTACACCCTCATCAAGGGCCGTCCCTGCCGTATCATGTGGTCTCAGCGCGATCCCGCCCTTCGCAAGACTGGCCAGGGCAACGTCTTCATCAAGAACCTTGACGTCGCCATCGACAACAAGGCTCTTCACGACACCTTTGCTGCCTTCGGCAACATTTTGAGCTGCAAGGTTGCCCAGGACGAGAACGGCAACTCCAAGGGTTACGGATTCGTTCACTACGAGACCGACGAGGCTGCTGCTCAGGCCATCAAGCACGTTAACGGCATGCTCCTCAACGAGAAGAAGGTCTACGTCGGCCACCACATTCCCAAGAAGGACCGTCAGAGCAAGTTCGAGGAGATGAAGGCTAACTTCACCAACGTCTACGTCAAGAACATTGCCAACGAGGTCACTGACGATGAGTTCCGCGATCTCTTTGCTGCGTTCGGTGACGTCACCTCTTCCTCTCTGGCCCGCGACCAGGAGGGCAAGAGCCGTGGTTTCGGTTTCGTCAACTTCACCACTCACGAGGCCGCCGCCAAGGCTGTTGAGGACCTCAACAACAAGGACTTCCGCGGACAGGACCTGTACGTTGGCCGAGCTCAGAAGAAGCACGAGCGCGAGGAGGAATTGCGCAAGTCTTACGAAGCTGCTCGCCTGGAGAAGGCCAACAAGTACCAGGGGGTCAACCTGTACATCAAGAACCTTGACGACGAGGTCGATGATGAGAAGCTCCGCACTCTCTTCGCTGACTTCGGTCCCATCACCTCTGCCAAGGTCATGCGCGACACTCCTACCGACTCCAAGGAGGATGAGGAGGGTTCTTCTGAGGAGAAGGAGAAGGAGAACAAGCCTGAGGCCGAGGAGAAGACCGAAGAGAAGGAGGGCTCTGAGAAGAAGGAGAAGAAGTCGGACAAGAAGCTCCATGGTAAGAGCAAGGGCTTCGGTTTCGTCTGCTTCAGCAACCCCGACGACGCCACCAAGGCTGTCGCCGAGATGAACCAGCGCATGGTCCACGGCAAGCCCCTCTACGTCGCTCTCGCCCAGCGCAAGGATGTTCGCAAGAGCCAGCTTGAGGCTAGTATCCAGGCTCGCAACCAGCTCCGCATGCAGCAGGCCGCCGCCGCCGCTGGCCTTCCCCAGCAGTACATGCAGCCTCCTGTGTTCTACGCCGGTGGCCAGCAGCCCGTCTTCCCCCAGGGTGGCCGTGGCATGCCTTTCCCCCAGCCCGGCATGCCCATGCCCGCTGTTCAGGGTGGCCGTCCTGGCCAGTTCCCCGGTGGCTACCCTCAGCAGGGCGGACGCGGCGTTCCCCAACAGATGCCCCCCGTCTACGGGATGCCTGGCCAGTTCCCTCCTGGCGCTCCTTACCCCAACTCTGGCAACCCTCAGTTCCTTGCTGCCATCCAGCAGGTTCAGCAGGCTACCATGAACGCCGGCGGTCGCGGAGGTCCTCAGGGCGGCCGTGGCCCCGCTCCCATGGCTGGCATGCCCGGCCCCGGCATGCCCGGCTTCCCCCCCAACGCCCGCCAGGGTGGCAACCAGGCCGGCGCCGGCCGCGGTGCTAACCCCAACGGTCCCCGCAACAACGCTCCCTTCCCCCAGGGTGGCCGCGGTGCCGCTCCTGCCCAGGACCTCAACAGCTCCAGCCTCATCCAGCAGCAGCTGTCGTCCGCTGCTGGCAATCCTGGCCAGCAGAAGCAGATCCTTGGTGAGGTTATCTTCCCCAAGATCCAGGCCATGCAGCCTGAGCTCGCCGGAAAGATCACCGGTATGCTCCTCGAGATGGAGAACGCCGAGCTTGTCAACCTGTGAGTACCACTTCAGCCCCACGCAATGATTTACCACTGACATGATCCAGCATCGAGGACGAGTCTGCCCTCAAGGCCAAGGTCGACGAGGCTCTCGGTGTCTACGAGGAGTACATCAAGAACCAGGGCGGTGAGGAAGGCGAAAAGAAGGCTGAGGAGACCAAGGCTTAAATTTGGTCCTTCGGATATCACGCAACGTCATGAGCATGATTTTTTATGTCAACATACCCTTGTTACCCGGCATCCTTTCTACCTCGACTACTGAGCAATCAACGACGCTCAGGAAGTCACTGCTCAACACGGATTGGGAAAAGTTATTTGGAATGAGGCGGCATTATCGACTGCATTTTTAACGGCAAAGGGATTTCGACGACAGCTAGTCACCTCGGCAGATGGTTGCTGAATTTGTGTGTTGGCATCGTCCCCTACGGCCGGCATGTATGCTTAGGCTTTGGTGGGCAGGAAGACTGGCGGTAACCCAGATGGGTGTCCGGCTCTCTTATCCCCAGGAAGGTCTCGTTGGGATGCGTCGTTTGCTACCCCGCACTATGGTTCCAGGAAGGCGTTTTACGGTTTTTGTTTAGTTGCCTGGCTTCGCTCGCTGGCGATAGCACCAATACCCCCCACAGAACGGTACTCGTTTCTTCAGGCAATCAGGCAGACACGGAGGTTATGAGGAGAAGTGAGTAGGAAGGGATCTCCTTAATAGAAAGTTCACAAACACTTGAGGTGTCCTTGCTGTGATGTCCACGCGGTGTGATGTGCAGCTCCTTTCTGGTGGGGACCTTGGCTATGGTAGCCCTTTCAAGGGTTGAAAGATGACTGTTGTTTCCTATCACATACTGACAAAGGTTGTCCATTGTGTTCATATCCTTTGGCGGATACTCTCTTGCTCAAGCAGGCAGACCAAAAGGCAAGCTTCTTATCGTGCCTGGCACAAGAGGGCGATCATTTGACCAGCATGGCTATTCCAACATCAGCAGTTGAGTTAGCTCTGGGGAACATTCAGCTCTGTAAGTGATCACTTTCATAGTTACTCTGTCCAATGGTTGGACTTGGGAGGAATCCAAATGCTCCCAGAGAACTTCCAATACAATACATCCCAATGCACCGTCTATTTCTTGTTAGAGCAATTGAGGTGGCCCATACAATGGTGTTGATGGGTAAATTACAATCAGGGCAGCTCCACTGGTTTGATCCGTTTCTCCCACCAATCGTCAAGAAGCATGGCAGCTTCTCGGCGCCCCATTTTGGATTATCCGTTGATGAAAAGGAGATGGTCACTCGATGGTCATTTACCAGGCTATGTAAGTATGGCGTACCTTGAAAACTGGCGTCCATATCGTCCATGTCGTGCATGTGAGCCAATACTACCCGCCCGTTTCAATATTTGCGGCTTTGCCACAAAAGAAGACTTGTAAACATTGTTACCTTGAGTAGATGTTCCTTTCGTCAGCAGAACCGCAAGGTCAAGAATGTGTTGTAGAGGTCTTTCTGAAGTCCAGGAAGATGAGTTCTTCCGACACCTTGCGAGTCGAAGCAGGGTCAGAGACGCTCTTGTTGCACAGCACACCTGCATTGTCTTGAGATGTCATAGAATCTCTCAGCTTGGAGGGGTACTAAATCTACACACGCTGTCTTACGTTGTTCCAATCAACTAGCCCAGAAGTTATAAGGACCTAGTGCTACGCAATACTTCACTTTACACAGAGAAGTTTGCCACGGCTTTTAACGTGGTCCTTGAGTCCACGCCCACGGGTTGCAGTCATAATAGAGCTGTACATTACACCTGGCCAGACCAGTACAAAAACATGATTCTTATTACCAGTGAGAGGGTTGTTACAAATTATCCACACAGTCCGAAGAGGAGACGAAGCAGACCGAGTCTCTTGAACCGTTGACAGCTATCCTTCGCATGACAGTGATGACCAGAATCTGAGGCTGCCCGCCTGAGATGCCAATATCTACTGCTTGACTCTCTCTTTCTGCCACATACGACCATACCCATTAGAAAACTCGGGATCCCGTCCGCTCTCCCATAGATAAGCTAGTGAGGGCTGGAGTAGTAGTCGGGTCGGTGATGACCGGCGAATGCCCGGTGTTGTATGTTTTTTGGTGTTTTGTTTGAGCTTGGAACCTCTGGTTTACTGAAGATGATCTGTGACTGTTTTGAGCAAGAAGCTTTGTGTGCCTAGATTTCTGTCTTTTTCTTCGAGAGGACAGGTACAATATGAGATAGATCAATCATAAGTACTTGATCACTAACATGTCTTGAGGTGGAAACGCTTCTGGCTTCGGCATCGTGAGGTGGATCGATGTTGTGGAGTTGTGGACGCCTCACGTGTACAGTGCGAAAGGGATGACTTGGCCCCTAGCTCACTGTACAAGCCACAACCGCTGCGAAGGCACCTTTCTGCACCAGGCGCATCACTTACAGCGTTACAACTCTCCAACTGCAAATCATTTCACCATTGTCGATCGCGATCGCGCATTCTCTCTCCCACAGCGTTTCTCCCGACTATGCGACGCGACTTCCAACGGTCGCTTCGGTAGATATGTCTTCGGCAAAGAACCTGGTCGAGTTTCCCGACGTGGAGGCGAAGCTCCAGAAGGCACCCAAGCAATCCGCGTTCGAGAAACAACGAGCCGAAGCCGAAGCAAAGAAGGCCCGCGAGGCCGCCGAGACGGCCGCAGTATACCAAGACTTCGTCAAGAGCTTCGACCACGATGACGATGACGACACAGGAAGCAGCCGCTTTGGCTCTTTCCCTCCACAACGGCCACCGAAGGGCCCTGGTTTCGGCGGCGCGCCGCTGGGAGGAGTCGCTGCATCGAAACGACATTTTGGCGCATCTGCACTTAAGAGCGGCCCAGGCAGCTTGGGTCCTGTTTCTAACATGAAGAGTGGTCCAGGAAGCTTGGGTCCTCCCGCAGGATCATTCGGGAGAAAGAGAGGTTTCGACGCATACAGGCAAGAGAGGGATAGTGGCAGGCTGGGCTTTGACGATCGCGAAGAGCCAATGTCAGTCTCCAAAGCATTTCACAACAGCGATGATGAGGAGGAAGGCAAGTCGGACTCGAGAGAGGAGATGGCCGTGGCCAGGCCAACGTTGCGCCTGTCCCAGCTGCCGCCAGGCACGTCTATGGCATTCATCAAGTCACTGATACCGTCCAACCTGACCGTCGAGAACGTCAAGATTCTTCCACCCGGGGGTCCGTCTGGTACAGAGAGGAAGTGCGCGGTAGCCATTGTCACCTTGTCACAAGAAACACCCGCAACAGACATGGACGCCGCAGTAAGCTCATTGCAGAATCGCTACCTTGGATATGGATTCAATCTTTCGCTGCACCGACATCTCTCCTCAGCCGTTGCGATTTCCACAGCATCAACACTTAGCAGCACAACTGCTGGATCGCAGCCTTTCGGGGCCAAGCCCGTGGCACAACAGACCGCACCAGGCAACGCCGCAACGCAGCAGTCTTTCCATCGGGGCTTCGCGCCGCCCACCTCTTATGGGCCGAACGCCGCAGGCTCAGTCAACAGGAACAGTCTGCTTCATGTTCCCGTCAAGCCACCAAACGACATCAAGATGCTCCAGCTCATCAACAAGACGGTCGAGTCTGTTCTAGAGCATGGCGTGGAGTTTGAGGCTCTTCTCATGACCCGTCCCGAGGTCCAGAGGGAGGAGAAGTGGGCGTGGATCTGGGATGCTCGGAGCGAAGGAGGCATATGGTATCGTTGGCGGCTTTGGGAGATCATCACTGGCTCGGAATCACGCCGGAATAAAGGGAGGTATTTGCCGCTCTTCGATGGGAGCCACGCCTGGAAAGCACCAGAAAAGAACCCACCGTACGAGTTTGTCACTGCGATTGATGAATTCGTGTCCGATTCCGAGTACAATTCTTCAGATGACGAAGACTTTGATGGTGAAAACCGCGAAGGCCAAGGGGCCGAGGCCGAGGTCACCTTCCTAAACCCGCTCGACAAAGCCAAGCTCACCCATCTACTGTCTCGCCTGCCAACGACATTATCAAAGATACGAAAGGGAGACGTTGCGCGAGTCACGACTTTTGCCCTCACGCACGCAGGTAGAGGTGCCGAAGAGGTTGTCGACATGATCGTCTCGAATATCGAAAAGCCTTTCGCTCGAACGGGGGCGAACCGGGAGTTTCAGTCGAACAGCAAGGAAAGAGGCAGACAAAGGGACGACTCCGAGCAGTCTGATCCCGAGCCGGAAGAGAAGGCCGACAAGGAGGGTCCCGATACCAGCGCCGCAAGCCTCGTTGGGCTGTATGTGGTTAGCGATATCCTATCCGCCTCCTCAAACAGCGGCATCCAGCGAGCTTGGCGATATCGACAACTATTCGAAGCAGCACTCAAAGAGCGCAAGATTTTCGAGGGTCTCGGTCTGATGGCTGAGAAGCTAAAATGGGGCCGGTTGCGGGCTGAGAAGTGGAAGCGCAGCGTCGGACTGGTACTTGGCCTCTGGGAAGGCTGGTGCGTCTTCCCAGCGGAGAGCCAGGAGATGTTTGCGAGCAGCTTTGACAACCCACCATCTCTCAAGGTCCAGGAACAAACAGAAGACGACGAGGCCGCTAACAAGCGCAAATGGAAGCTGGTGGAGGCTTCGAACGCTGATGTCGACACCGCCGCTGCGGCCCCTAGGCTCAGGATATCGGAGAAGATCACACCCGAAAGGGAGGACGATGTCGAAGGAGAGCCTATGGACGAGGAGGATGTTGCTGGTGAGCCGATGGAGGACGATGTCATGGGCGAGCCAATGAGCGAGGAGGACGTGGAGGGTGAGCCAATGGCAGAAGATGACGTCGAGGGAGAGCCGATGGAGGAAGATGATGGGGGCGAACAAGCGGAGGATCAGCCAGCACCGGTCGAACCTAGCAAGGTAGAGGAGGCAGCAGAGAGCGCAGATGTCAACAACGGCACACCACAGACTGTCGGACGGTTGCAGTTGTCGTCCAAGCCGGCGGGGCCTAGGAAACGAATGAGGGCGGTGGATATGTTTGCCGACTCCGGGGACTCGGATGAGGGAAACTAACTGTTGCGCATGTGGCGGAAGCAGGGCGTGTCTCCGAAGGTAGGCCCCAGGGGGCAAAGGCCAGGGGCGGCGTTGGCGGCTTCACAATCTTGCTCACCTAATGAAGAACCCAAGAGTATTGAAAGAGTAGCCCGGTGTCTAGCATTGCAAACGCGGGTGTCTTGACTGGACCATGGTGGGCGCGGACAGGGTGCATGTGGAGGGGGGGTTGTGACTATCTCATACAGGTACATGTTGCCGACATTGGGCCGCCAAGTTCTTCTCTCCAGGCAGGCCAGGCGTCGGAGGCATAGCATTGCAGATTTGAGGCAGAGGGCGAGTCTACAGAAGGAGGAGGGTTTGGTGGTATTAGTAACGAGTCTGGGTCTGTCGGCCAAAGTTTGTTGGTGTGGCTCTTTGGCGTTGCTGCACTGGTGATGTTTACCCATCCTTGCAGCAAGAGGCTCATCTCATATACTCCAAGCCTCCAACAGAGATGTCGCAGACAACAGACTTGCGTCGAAATACGGGCAGTACCGAAGGCAAAAGAACGGGCGCAATTATAGAAGATACCCAGGTAGGGAGGGGAGAGAGAGAGAGTTAAGGAAGAGCGGCGCGGCGCGGTGCAAGTGTCTTCCTAATTTACATCACAAGTGCCCACCTTTTTTTTTCCCCGTCTGTGAATATTTCACCAGCGCTATTCCTGCACAGCCATGGATACGCATTCTTCGTCCAAGTAAAACCCTTTTGTGAGGGGTGGTGGGAAAAGGAGCAGGGAAAGGGGAAAAGGCAAGAAGGGGAAAAAAAAAAAAAAGACCAGCGTCTGCTCGTTCGACAACCGTCTCGTTGAATTTTTGGTGTACCGGATCCGGCCAATCAAAACTTGCTCACTTCCCTTGCCTCTCGAGCCTCTGACGGTGGAGTATCGACAGCTCGCATCCCACCCTCCTCCACGTCTAGTCCACGTCCATCTTGTTCTGCGTGTCTCTCTTCTTTTTTCGTTTGGCTTTTGGGTCCCCTGTGGTCTCCTCTCCTCTTTTCCCGGCCCTTTGTCCACGCTTGAGTTGCCCGATGTAGAGGGCTCGGCCGTGGGAGCTGCGGCTTGGGAATGCGCGTACTTGTAAGCCGTAGAAAGAAGTGCTATATCCGTGTGGGGGTAAGGGCGATAATTGCTGTGATCTTGTTAAACGGGAAAGCATTGACAGACGGGTTCGGATCATGCAAGAATGAAGACGGCTCAGCAGGAACCACTAGACGAGTGAGAGCCGGTTCTGATCACTGCTGGGCCAGGCTGACCATGGACTCGGGGGCCCGCGAACCGTCCAGCCTCTTTCCTTGAAAACAACTGCGGGAATCGACAGCCTCTTTATGTTGCACCACGGCTCGGAGCTAGACCCTTGGATGGGTTACCCTTCATGATGGGGACCAGTTGGGAAGGGGGAGGGAGGGGGTGCCGGCGAAGATGGAGCTTTCGGGACATGTCAAAGATGCGAGAGGGACGCGAAGAAGAAACATGGCCGAAGGTACTTTTGAGGTATTGACTGCAGGATGCTGTTATTAGTCCTCGTGTATCTTTGTCGGCGTATCCCTGGCAGAGTGAAGTTGGATTCGTCTCGGGGCGGGAGATGGTTGTCTAAGAATGTCTAGGCACTTACTCTTCCACCTACCCATCAGACTGGGCTGGAGAGATGCGGTGATGGAGGTTGGGATCCAAAAGGGATCTAGACTTGGTCGTCGCCTCGTGGCGGCAGCACCACCATCAACCCACGAGACGACCATGACGAGGCACGGCATGGCAGCGGCAGGGCCGCGGCAGAGTCCATGCGCCGAGCACGCAGCCCGTACTTATCGACCCGATTGATTACCCCTCCCTCCCCTCTCCTCCCGCGGGAGACGTCGGGTCGGGTAGCGGCAGGGACCTTTCAGATACCTTATGTATATAAAGTGTAATGCCACTTCGGTAGGTGGTGGTAGAGGGAGGATAGTCGCATTGAAGGACGTCCAGGGACCCTGAGATGGGACGGCATTAGATGGGATTGGGACGGATGGATCGTGTTGATGTAGCTGTCAGTCTTGGTCAGAGAGTTGCCCGTCTGAACAGGGCAGGGCAAGGTGAAGTGAGGTGAGGCCGAGCGAGCAATCTCATGTTGGGCTGATGAGTCCTTGAGGCGCTTGCGTGTGGAGCGGACGAGCGAGATTGATAGATGGGTTTACATATCGGGTGCCATGTAAGTGGGTGGGTGAGGTCGGGTGGTGGTGCAGGGCATGGTGCATACTGCATAGTAGTGCAGGTGGGAGGTGGTGCGGTGCGGGCTGGAGTGCGGTGCGGTGCCTGTGAAGACGCTAAGAACCCCCCGCACGTGGGGCTGTTTCGATGCGCTACCAGGATCCTTGGCGGCTTCCCATCGCCGCTTCGCTCTTGTCCCGCCGACAAGCTGGGCGGGCACCTGGGCAGCGGGCGGGCAGCCAACAACAGCAACAGCAGCCAGCCCGCCCGTGCGAGCGCCGCCTAGGTAGGCACCTAAGGTAGATAGATACCTGCTCTAGCGGGCTCTGACTTAGCCGCTGGTAGTGTTGTTATGAGGTGGTTTTCTGGTGTTGGCTGGTGTTGGTCATGTCTCTGTTTGACCACTCACTATCTCTCTCCCTGGCTCTCTTCACTGCATCTGTCAACCTTGCCTTAGTAACATACCTCAAGGATGGAGAAACCATCATTCAGTCTCCTGTCGTCATCTTGCAAACACAAAGAGACACCAAGCAAAAGCCCCAATGTTGGCCTAGGGTGCCAGGAGTATGGACTGGGCTTGCAGGCCGATCCCCAACGTCCGTCCACCTAAACGGTCCACCAGCCCGTTTCTGTTGCCTCCCCTAGAGCCTGGAGGGGCCCTCTCTCTCTCTTTTAGCGACCGCCCCGGCCTTAACAACTGCTGCCATCCCTCCACAAACATTTCTGCCGCCGTGCCCGTGCCGCCGCCGCTGCGTCTGAGTCGTACCTTTGGCCTTACTCGCTTTCCCGTCCCGGACGCTGGTGCTGGTGCTTGTGCTTGTGCTTGTGCTTGTCAAGTGCACTTTGGCCTGCCTGGGCTGCCATTCTTTACCTTCGCCGACCCAGACTGCGGTTCACTCAACTCACCTCTTCCACATTCCTCAGCCGCCGTTCCATTTTCTCGCCAATCTCCAATCTCCGGTCTCTCGTCCCGCCCTGTATCGTCGCCGGATTGACTGCACTGAACAACACCTCGCCCACCTTTGCCGTCCTGAACACTCACTCTCAACCACTCCGGCTCATCGATCGTCGCCCTCAGCCCTCCGCCAAACTGCAAATGCGATACGTACAATCACCTCTGACTACATCCGTTGCCTGCTAGACGGACACTGTACCCTTCGAACTGGCGCCCGCCTCCATGTTTCACCTCGCGGCTCACTCCAAGGGTCCAAGGTCTGCAGGAGTCAGAGCCAAAGCGAGAATCGTCTCTGCTCGATTTCTTTCGTGAGCTTCATCGTCCTCGTCTTCATTCCCACGAGCCGATACTCGCCAAAATCTCTCCCTCCGTTGCCTGCCTCACCAGACACCGAGATCACCAAACCACCGCCCGCCATGCCGCTCATCAACGGCCAGAAGATGGCCTGGTAAGTCGCCGTCCATCCCTCCTGTCGCTCCCCTCGTCGCATTTCCCTCCTGATTTCCGCGCTCACTGCCTTATTGAACACTGCGCTTTGTCTGCTTGTTACTCCAACCCCGCATCACCCGACTTTGAGACCCTGAAGACGCTGACCTGTGATCGCGCTCGTTGCTCAGTGAGCCATGCATCCGTGGTCATCGTTCCACAAAATGCACCCACGCGAATGAGCGTTTGATGGTCCCCGTACGAAAGCCCGGTCGCCCGCTCAGCACATGTCCTCACCCGCCCGCCCGCGGTTGCGGTTGCGGCAGCGTCACCGCCGCCATCCCCAGGAAGCAAAAATGCGGCTGCGGCTCGAGTACCGCCGGCACGCCCACCGAGTCGTCCGCCACATCCAGCGTCGTCAAGGCCGAGTCGCCCGCCAGCGATGCCCCGCCAATGTCACCGACAAAAGCCCCCGCCGCTTCCTTCCGAGTCCAGAAACCGGCCGCCAAAGCCGCCAGTCGCAAACAGTCCTTCGATCCGGCCAACCTGGAGAGAATGGACGCTGCTCATGTCAACATCCTGCCGCCCTACGACATGGCCCAGGCGAACGCCTTGCCCCACGCGAACGGAATGGCGGGCATGCAGGCGCCAAGGCCCGGGATGGAGTACGGGGCCATGTCCATGATGGGCGCCGTCAATGGAGGCTTCCACCAGCCCATCATGTACCCGATGTTCCCGCAAATGCCCGGCATGTTTCCACCGGGGTCGATGATGACGCAGAATGGTGCAGTATCAACAGCGAGCACACCGAAAGTTGCGCCACCACCGGCCCCCCCAAAGGCATCAAACGGAGGCTCTTGTTGCGGAGGAGCTGCGAAGGCTGCCGTTGCGCCTCCGGCGCCTACACCGACAACCGCCAGCACAGGAGGCTCATGTTGCGGAGGAGCGAGCAAAAGTGAAGGCACCACAACGCAACCGTCCAGCGTCACATCGAGCCCAAAGACTCAGCCGAAACCGAAGACGGGCGGCTGCTGCTCCAGCAAAGCGGCGCCACCTATCAACACGAATGTGGCTACGAACGGCCACCTGAATGGCCATATGTCACCAAACGGAATGGCCATGTCCCCTTTCCAGACACCGATTGCCATGCCACAAGGCATGTATCAGTCTTACTTCCAGCCTACCATCTTCACCTACCCGCCGCAGTACGGATCCTACATGTCGCCTCTGCAACCTGCTCAATGGAGGCAGACAATGGAGGCTCTGCAGTACGGACAGCCTTCGCCACAACCGGCAGGATTCAACATGCCCGCGCCCCTTGGCTTTGTACCTGAAGGCACGAATCTCGCCATGGATGAATCGACATCGCACATGTGCAGCTGCGGCGACGGATGTCAGTGTGTCGGATGTGCTGCCCACCCTTATAACGACGCGACTCAGGATTACGTGCGGTCTGCGTGGAACAGCATGATGGAGGATGGATATGCAGCGACAAATGGCGGTACGAACGGTACCCACGGCGCCAACGGGCACTCGGAAGCGACAACCAACGGAGCTGGAGTCCGTGGAGTCGAGAAACACACAAACGGCGAAAGTGGCGGCTCGCCCCCTGCACCGCAGACGCCATCCGATGCCGCATCAGGCTTGAGCGAAGAACAGGCGCTGTCGGCCAGCGACTTCTTCTTCGTCACGTATCCCTTTGACGGGGATGGCTGCGCCGGCGAGACTTCGTCGTGTCCCTGCGGCGACGACTGTCAGTGTCTCGGTTGCACGATACACAACAATCCTTTGCCCGAGTCATGAAGACGAGGAGGGGAAGCCCGTTGGGAGTTGTCGTAGGATGAGATTTAAAGTTCGTGGTATATGTTTACGATGGCATGGCTGGGATGATGGGAAACGGGAATGGTCCGGAAGGCCGGCATGTTTCTGCCGTGATAAGGTCTCTGCATCGTTCGGTGTTCATTTTTGCAATGTCGATACCCGCCATAGGCTGTCGAAGATTCTGTTGTATAGAGGTTTTATCGAGGTTCTACAGATCTCGGGATCAGGCTACGTCCTGACGAATATACGTCGCTGTCTGTCACTCCCATTTCTTGTTTCCAAGTCTCTCGCTTCTTGCCCTCCTTGACAGTCATGCCTGAGTTGCTGAACATTGAAACATCTCAAGTTCGACAGGGACGTGGCTGACAGACCCGGCGATATGGAACGACCGGGGTGAAGGGCGTTCTCGGGGACCGTCGTCAATATTTCATGAGGGGAAGCCGGCACCTTCTGGCCGGGGGAGGTGGTAAGTTCCGGGGCCGAATTTGGGGTACCCACGGCTCCGGGTGCCCAGCCACCCAGAGCCCCAGCCTTTTTCTCTGCCCGCTACGGTGGGCGTTTTCTTTCTTTCTGCAACTACAAACGCCGAACGACCAAAAAAAAAAAAAAAAAAAGCAAAGGGGAACGCACAGCATCGGCTCATCCGAATTGCCCCAGTTAACCTTCCATTGCCTGCAGCATCAACAAGATTAAACGGTTACATTCGTCAATCCTTTCGCCATATTCATCAGACGGCGAACGAACTCTCGGCTGATCGGCTGGCTTTCGCACTCTTTTTCGCGGGATTGCTGGTTCCAAACGCACTGAAACTGTAGTCAAACAAAACGACGGCGACCCAACCGACGCGGTGACGATTCGCGCCTGTAAGGAGATCCCTGTCAGCTACCGTCCGTTCCTCACAAGGAAGTTGGGACCAAGGGGCGTGTTTTGACGTGTTGGTTGTGAGGGAAAGCTTGATTGTCCCAAGTCTGGACATCTGTTCGCCAACCCCCTTGACCTTCCATCGGCTTGCCTTGCCTCTATCTTATCACCGTCTCATCTGCACCGAACACACCAAAGAAAGTTTTGCGGAGCACCGTCATGCCGGGAGATCGGAATCGGAATCGGTCGCGGTCGAGATCGCCGGAGCGGAGGCGCGGGGATGTCAGACGGCGGTCGCCGGTCGACGAGGAGCATCGGGCGAAGAGGCCGAGGAGGTCCGACGAAGAGGAGAGGGATGAGGGGCGGCGGCACCACCACCATCGGCACAGGAGCCACCGGCATCACCATCGGGACAGCCCGCGGGAGAGCAGCGCGCGCAGCAGCAAAGACGTTTCTGCGGCGGCGGCACTGCCGTACGACGCGCGCGCGCTTTCGAAGAACGATCTGGACGTCTTCAGGCCGCTGCTGGCGTATTACCTGGACCTGCAGAAGCAAAAGGACATGCGCGACATGGACGAGCGGGAGGTCCGGGGTCGGTGGAAGAGTTTCATGGGGAAGTGGAACCGCGGGGAGTTGAGCTCCGGGTGGTATGATCCGGAGATGTTCATGGCTGCCAAGGAGAGGGCTCCGGAGGATGCACCGCTGGGGAGGACTGAGGAGGATGTGGACGAGGATGGGGAGGAGGAGCGCGATGATGATGATGATGACGACGACGACCTGGGACCGATGTTGCCGCCCACCGCTCGCGAGGGCGGACGGCGCTCCGGGCCGGGGATCCCGAGTCTCGCGGACCTGTCGCTGCGCCGGGAGAACCTCGCCGAGGACGCGCAGCGCGAGCGGGAGGCGCAGGTGGAGGATCTGCGGGCGCAGAGGAATGATGACCGGAAGCAGCAGCGGGAGCGGCTGGACGAGCTGGTGCCGCGCGCGGACGCGGGGACGAGGGAGCGGAAGCTGGAGAAGCGGGCGCTGGTGAACGACAAGATGAAGGGGTTCGCGGACAAGAGCGGGGACGGGCAGGTTGAGGTCGGGGAGCAGGAGCTCATGGGGGGCGGGGACTCGGTGGCGGAGTACCGGGCGATGAAGGCGCGGGAGGAGCGGAAGAAGACGGAGAGGGAGATTCGGCGGGAGGAGGTTGCAAGGGCGAGGGCGGCGGAGAGGGAGGAAAGGGTGAGGGAGTATCGGGAGAGGGAGGAGGGGGTTATGAAGGGGTTGAAGGAGTTGGCGAAGCAGAGATTTGGTTGAGGCGGAGAATCGTTACTTGTTTATTGGCATCATGGGGCGCGAGTTTTAATAGCATTAAGGAGGCGTGGTTCTGCACATTTGGCATGGAGCCGATGCATTCACATTCTTAGTACAACTAATCTGATCATTATTTCAAGATATTTCAGGCTTGATGCCACTCTCGATCTTCGTCTGGAGTTGGTTGAGTGCGAGATAAGCGCTCGCACAGTAGAACCATCTATCTTATGTGAACCAGAGGGGTGATGGAGGGGCAGCGCGCACTGTACCCACAACTTCACCTCATCGCAAAAAAAAAGTCTGGAAAATCCCGACTCATCTTCTCACAACCACATCCACACACACGCAAGTGAGTCCCTGTATAAATCTCACTGAGACCGCATCTAACAAACCACTAGACTCATTGGAGTCACACAGACAAATCAATAGGCCTGCGAGCAGCCGAGGTCTCAAATCACGTTACAGTCCTTCATCGCGGGGTCCACGAAATTTCTGCCCCTCCCCCGCCATCAACGACCCCTCCATCCAACTTCTCACCAACTCTCACCAACAAAATGAGCCCAGTCAGCGACGTCGCCGACGGCGACACGGGCGACCTCTTCCAGGACCCGGAGGACTACTACCCGCCCACGCCGCCGCCGACCACGCAGTCTCACACGCTCGCCTCGGGCCGCGTGCTCACGCTGCACCTGGTCGGCTACTCCCCGACGGAGGCGCACCACCTGTGGAACGGCAGCCGCGTGGTCTCGGACTACTTCGAGGCGGAGCCGGCGCGGGTGCGGGGGCGCACGATGCTCGAGCTCGGAGCGGGCGCGGGCCTGCCCTCGCTGACGGCGGGGATCCTGGGCGCGAAGATGGTTGTGGTGACGGACTTCCCGGACGTGGAGATTGTGCAGACGATGCAGAAGAACGTGGACGAGGCGGGGGATCTGGAGGGCGTGGTGGTCCCGGCGGGGTATGTTTGGGGCGCGGACGTGGTGCCGTTGTTTGAGAAGCTGGGGGGCGGGGAAGGGGCGAGGTTTGATGTGTTGGTGCTGGCGGATTTGCTGTTTAGGCATTCAGAGCACGGGAAGCTTGTGGACACGATTGAGATGGCGCTGGCGAGGAGGAGGGACGCCGTGGCGTATGTGTTTTTCACGAGTTACCGGCCGTGGTTGAGGCACAAGGATTTGGCGTTCTTTGATGTGTGCCGAGAGAGGGGGTTTGTGGTCGAGCAGGTTGTGGATAAGAGGATGGAGAAGCCGCTTTTTGAGAATGACCCCGGTGATTTGGAGGTGCAGAAGACGGTGGGCGGGTACGAGGTGAGGTGGCCTGAGGAGAAGCTGGAGGCGTAGGCGGTGGGTATGCGGTGATGGGTGTTCTTGGATGGGAAAAGTTTACGATTTGCGGATTGGGATCGATAGAATTGGGAAAATCATGAAGATAGATGGCTCGAGGGAATGGAGGGAATAGACTGCGAGCTTTTCACAAAGGTTTTTGAGGTCTCCTTATAGCCAGTTGACGCAACGCTCGCAAGGATGATAACTTAGAGTATTCGGACTTAGGAGAGTATAGTGGCTGGAGTAAGTGCCCTTCCATGTGCCCATCTACTCGCGCAGCACGGAGAATGCTTGGCATCTAAGGCGTACGCGACGACCCTTCCGCGGACGTTGTTGAGGTCATACTCATTCACCCGCGTACGTTTTCGAATTTGATCTATCGCCAAATATGGCACCTGTTTGGAGAGCCGATTACCAGCCTGGCCGGTGGAAATCCTGCCACTGAATGGCTTGCCAGTGATCATCAATCCCATTGCAGTACCTCAGTCGCTCAGGCTGTTTCTCTTCCGTATTGCAGTCAAATAACCAAGCTGAGGAGACACTGGACGGTTGAGCAATGTGGGAAGAGCAGTTGGCGGTTATATACTACGCGGCAAAGATGCGGAAACTGCACCTTCTGTCGCATGCACTCGAAAATGTAACCCAATACCTATCTTAAAAGTGGATTTTGTGGTGATAGAACGAACGCACACGTCGGCGTCGCTATTTACACATGGCTCTTTCATAGATATGCACAAGTCGTGAGCGTAGACGATCTACGTAGGCAACGAGCTCCCAGGAAAGGCTTGAACAATCAAGTAATGGAGCTAACTGACCAGCCATGAGTTTGAAGTTCTCGATTCCGTAGATGGAAGGCCTCCTGATTGCGTGAGCACATGATCGCCCGAAGATGGTTTTGACCACACTATGAGTGCTGTGCGAAGATCGTGGTCCCTTTAAGCGCCTGACTGCTATCTGAAAGGTAAGTTCCGAGGGTGTGAAGGGGTATCCACCGGGATACCCAGATAGAGCTGCGAGAAACAGACCTAAAGAGACACCTGCTGGAGTAGCAGTGACCAGCAGGTTCAAGACGCCGGCGTGGTTGGAAGCACTAGAGTGAGGAGATCTCCCACGCTCTCGCTTTTCGACTCAATCGCGTGGTCCTCGGACCGTATTTGTGGACAGATAATCTTTTGCTCATTTAGGGTAAATATATACGTGGAGTGAAGCTCTCAGGGAGCTCCTTGGGCTCTAGCCGCGTGGGCTGTGGCAATAACATACTGAACAACAAGCCATATAGATCGACTGATGGGAATCAGTTTGATATATATCTCTGTAAAAGTGACGCCATATCACATCCTCTTGCACCAATCAGGCCGGCCATCATGTTGTATGCCTTGTGATACTTCCGGGTTGTTGAGATGCGCATGCCCGGGCTCTTGATCTTTGGTCGGAGCGCAGTGAGTTGACAACTGTTGAGCTGCGATTCGTCTTTGCGTATTTGATGGTTTATACACGTGGCAGAACCGGACAACGGAGATGTGAGATCTCTGTTAGATGGGGCACGAGGCTGTTTGGAACATCGATACAGTCACTCATGGCTTGTGACTAACTTGCTGTGGAGCTGGCCAGTAGTATCGGCAAAATGGCTTGCCACTACCAAATTCTTGCCGTGTATTTTCAAGAACTCTATATGATTTACGAGGGTATTTATATTTGATGTATACAGAAAGCTGACATCATCTTGGCTTGTGATCGCGGCCTTCAATGCCGGAGCCGTTCGACTGTGAGTGGTGGTTTTGGCCTCCTGACGTTTCAATGACATGCTTGGCATCATGGGTAATATTGGCAGTTTGTTTCACATGGTCAGTGGTATGATTCTATCACGAATTAGTCAGATGTATGGTCGGCTCAACCCAGACACAAGCGTTTTCCACTGGGGGATGACCCCCTCTTTCAGGCAAGTGGTTCTCGGCCCGGGCAACACGGAAGCTTGACGCTCGTACAAGTTGAAGACATGTTCGGTACAAGTTTTGTCTCTATTCAAAGGAATGACATCGCTCCTGAATGAGAGGCTGAGCTAGGATGCTTTTCGTAGTTGTGGGCAATGCAGCTATGCAAGATGTTTGGGTACCGTCGAGTTCTGTCTGAGCTCTATTCTGGTTCTGTTAGAAATATATTCGGGGTAGTCTGGTGATAGAGACAAAGCCGAAGCGAGAGGATATCCAAGGGAGGGCCAATAATGTTTACCTCCATCACGCGCGTTTCTGGCATCGCCTAGTTCCGGTGTTCCTGTTAGACCTCGAAGTCCTTTGCAGTTTGGAATACAGAAGATCCATCAACTTGATTTGGTTTGAAATCTTGAGATGACTTCGGTGATGTTCACGCAAAATATAGCTGGTGCTTTGAGGAAACAACGACGGAGCAACTCGGAAGAGAAACTTCACGACTATGACAGAAGATGTCTATAAGAATGGCAGGTTCTACGTATGCTCTATTGGTGTAGCCGACAATGCCCGAATTGTCTTGTCTCTCTGCCAAAGTTTAGGAGAGCGTTCTGTGCCGAAAAGGTTTACAGCCGGGGGCTGTGAGGAACGTGTGTGTTAGTGATGTATCCAAGCCTCATAGTGATGCTGCAGTCTGCCACTTTCTTAGGTTTATTAAACATAATAGCATTCATTGCACTAGGAAACACATAAAAAAAGCCCTCAGATTCAACTCTGTACTATTGCCGGAGTTAGTTCATGCATTTCTCGTCATAAAGCTTGGTTGTCTTTCCTCTTTGGCGGAAAAGAAATCGTTGAAGATGACCGATCATTCTTACCAGAAACATCACCTCCAATGTCAAAAGACTTAGTCTTTATTCTTCGATGCTGACAATGTGTCCGATTTGAATCTGTTTTCTTGCACACGGAGTTCGAGTTGCTCCATCGCGACTATCTTGCATGTCATATGCAATGTCTCCGGCGTGCCACTTCCAAGGCACCTCAACCGTGAAGGCAAATGTATAAAACACATCAAATGAAAGTTGTTGAAAATCTCATCGAAATGTTCGCTACCGTACGGATATCCAAGTTTGGTGTCCCCATTTGACTCGCTTTCTGGACTTGCCATCTCTCCAGGGAGGTTTCGTCAATTGCTAAGTAGACTCATCCTTGACGAAAATACCTAGGTTCCATAGATGATTCGATTATTATGAGATTATACTCTCGGGAATATGAAGGACACTAACGGCGAGCAGGAGGTAGCACTAAGTAAGTATAGAAGAGAAGTAGTGCGGCTCGACGCCTCTCGAAAGCACTCGTCACGCCAAAGCTTGGCAGCGGTTTCTTTAAGCAGTGACTCGGAAGCAGTTGAAGTAATCGATCATTTTATTTTGATTTCTCCAGAGTTTCTCGTGATCACATGTGGCTTTTATAAAACTCGACGCGGCGTTCTCAGAGGTCTTGCCTGGAACGACACTCATCACCGATTGGGATGACGTCTTCAGCGTGTGGGATCCTGGCATATAAAACAAGGGCCTATTAACTGAACTTGCTATGCACGAACAACCTTATTGTGTGTGTGAGAGAGAGCTCATCATAGCCACTATCGCGGTAAATGTATTGACACATCGACAAAATTACTTGGAGTGCAAACCGTCCGTATTTCAAAGGTTGAAAGCCTTGAACTACCGCCTCAGATATACCAAGACGATGATATATCGCATAAGCGCAGGACAGAGAACTTCAAGGACGAGACTCAACACTTTATAGGACCCCTCGACGAAGCATGCATGCCTTGGGGTCATGGTTCAGACCATCGGAGAGCCTAGGCTTTCTCTTACGACTGGGGACGGGTTTCTGGACCATCTGGTATTTCTGTCTCAATCTCAAGCGGCATATACGGCCTTGATTGCTTTTCAAGGCTTTGGATGGCGGTGAAATGGACAGCCCTTCTGTGTATCTTGCAGTGGGATGACGTATGGAATGAGGGTGTCAGTTCTCTCAAGTATCTTGAGATAAGGGCAACGAGCTTTTCCAGTGCGTGTAGACGGACTCATTAAATCATTTCTTGCCATGATCTCACCAGCAAGTTCTACCTATGCCTTCGTCGGATGAAGTGCTGCAAGCTCTGCAGGCAACTTGAAAGTATGCGGCAGCAGTATTTCGTAAAGCCCTGGGGACGACAGCAAGGAGAGACAGAGATAGCTGGAGTACCTAGCTTGGCGATCAGAAGACAGGTGATGCACATAGGTGGTACGTTGCTGCAGACAGCACTTACGAAAGAAGTCAATATCCTCAAGAGTCATAACAGCAGGCATCAATTAGGACGACTCAATCATTTGTGTTCTAGGAGTCCAAACCCATCAATACCTACACTGAATTTATAAGTATTCGTTGAGATATGTGTGGCATGGCTCTCGACATCAGTAGCCTCGAGAATTGATGCAGAGGCGGTGAATCGACAGCTCTAAGCAGCAGCAAGGCTTTCATAGGCATCGCACTATGCAGGCGCATGACGACAAAGGTCGCTGGCTCGATTTGCTTATCACGCTCTCCAATTGCAGAGTGAGCCGCGAAACAACTGTTCAGACGGTACGCTCTGTCAAATATTGGGAGTTCTACATTCAGACATCTCGCCCAAGAGCCGGCCGTCATCGGAGAGGGATATCCTCATCGGACTCGAGGTCATGCGACGAGCAGCTTAGGCTATTTCGGGACTGTGTAAGCGGGCCGTACAGACAACTGCCCGTTACATTGCATGACAGCCCCGTGTCCAGCTTGGCATTGGGGGGTTTCTTCATGCCGCGCCGGGAGGGCTGTTGTCATCGGCATTTGCCCTTTGGGCCGAGAAAGGTCGAACGGCGTGAAGTTACAACGACGAAGTGGTAACCATTTCTCACGAACCAGCGGGCAAGGAGAGGCATCTTCTGCTCATGAGTTCGAGCGAGTGGTTCAGCCAAGGAGCCATGGAGGCTCTCTCACGAGCCCTCACACCCCGCCGCGAGAACATTCTGCCGTAGGATTGCTGCGAGGCTGAAATATAATTGTGAAAAGTTGCTGGAAGAGGCTTACTGCCTCGACTTTAAGGGGCTGAAGCTTTGCGTCAAAAGTTGACGTGGAAAAATTCATGGTGTGACAGGTGGTCAAGGAACGGGCTGACGTCTGTGTGGTTTGGGCGTCAGTCAGTCAACACGGGAGGAGCTTCGAATTTGAAGCCACCGAACGGTCAGCCACATCGCCGCAAGCCGCAAAGCCTCATTTGATCTCATTCTTCAAGCGCGCTGTAGTGGGCGTCGGGGGAAGGATGCCGATATGGCAGTTGAGGTACTCGGGCCACGATGAACTGGGAATGGAGTCGATGCGACACCGGGTGGAAGCTTGGCTGGTTTTGACATATTGGCGCCGAGGTCTTATCGTCCCTCATTTGTAAGGTGTGATGACCATCGGGAGCTTTGGGACACGTCGAAGGGGGGAAAATACCTAGCAGAGGATGCGGGGGAAGGGTGACGAGGATGTCTCCGATTCGAATGCGCCTGGTCCCGTCGTGGGCGCGTCTGAGGTGGTCGACGGGAGACTGCGAACGGGGGTAAAATGGGTTAGGAAAATCCGGACACTGTGGATCGGGTGGAGCACAGACCTTGTCACAGTGTGGGTCCCATTGAGTTACCCCACACTCTTGCGCACCTTCACACTTGGGCGCTGGGCACCTGGGGCAGGAAGGCACTTGACGCTGAGTGAAGCACTGGAAGCTCCTTCCTGCTGCAGCTTTGGCTGGGCTCGCCATGGTTTACCCTGTCCAGTGTCCTGCGTCGGATGGACGCGTGCCTGCCTCCGCAAATCCTCCATTTCTACTGCTGCAGCAACTATGCTTCTTCTGCCTGCTTCCGCTCTGAGATGCGCGTAGGGCCAGGAGCACCCAATGGAACCGACTGTCTTCGAGCCCGCCCGCTGCCGGCCGTTTGCCCACACCTGCCGCTGTACTACACACCACCACTGCACCACTCAGATGACGCAGCAACAAAGACCTGCTCCAAGATAGAGTCCACTAGACCACCAGCTCAACATATCTAGTTGCAGAACCGCAGCCATCGGGAAATTTATTTGGACTTGGTTTCTAGATGGGATGTCACGCTGGATGGTAGTCGAGGTGGGAGGGGCCCCGAAGATTCGAATGCAATTTCCCGCCACCCAGAACGGCCCTGGAGATATGCAGGCTTCGCAACTGAGAAAGAACCTGGTGAGCAGACGTTGAGCCGGGCCAAGCGAGCCGGCCGCCCATCGTCCCGGATGCTTGCCGAAGAGAGAAACAAGAGTTTCACGCAGACAACGAGTGCCATTCAATCAGCCAAAAGCAAACACCGGGTACCTTTTGTCGAGATGACAAGTGACGGGGTGGGCATCACGAAATGCTCAGACGCCCTCACCTCGTGCTTGGGGTAATAAGGTACGGTGTCTGAGGGGAAGGGACTGATGAATCCGACTGACGAGGGCAGGGTATCCTCATTTCACCTTTTCCCTGCGCCCAAGTTGCACCGAGACACCCGACTGCGACTCTCGTGCCCGCTTCGTGCGAAACGAAATACCATGATACCTGGGCCTTGACGAGGCAGACAAACCTACGTGTTAAGTCACACACCATGTAACAGTGGCATGGCTGTTCGTACAGCGAGTATCACTTTGAATTCGGTTTATCCTTCAGAGGCTGAGGTTCAGTTTGGGCGGGCGTGCGGCAGGTCCCTCGGGAGATTTTGCGTTTTGCGACCCCTCTCTGCTGCTGCCCTCGTTCAAGCTCCCGCACATTCCATTCTAGTATGTGTCTCGGACTCCGCAGTTGGAGACGTTGAGCTATTACATGGTGCAAGGGTGGTCGTCTGGTGTCTGGTGTGGTTGTCTGGGAGCACGAGCAAAGCTCGATTCCTCTCTTGACACACAACAACACGGGGCGTAGGGGAGGAGAGAGGTTTGAACGGATGGGAGGAGAGCATCACATCAACATCACATCCCATCGGCATGCCTCGCTGCATATCCCGCCGACAGCCTCAAAGTGGTCGGTATGCAATAGCATGGCCGGGGCCTGGCTTGAGGGGACCAGCCAGTTCTGATGGATGGAGCTGGGTAATCTGCTTCATGTGTTTTCTCCAATTCTTGCCCCGAGAAGGATGAGGAGGGAGCGGTTCGTTCGTGATGGGGTTTTCTGGTGTGTGGTCTGGGGTTCCCTGTCTGGGACGGCCGCTAATGGGGTGCTGCGATTGGCGCGTCTTGAGGGCTGTCGTCTCCCGGGTCGGTGCTCCGGTGCCCAATGAAGACGGATCCATGCTGGTTTTGCCCTTGAAGCGTCGGTGCAGCTAGCACGGACGGCGCCGGGGAGGTCAAGTGAGGGGGGGATTGCCCTGGCAGTTGATGGGAGGTTGCGTCTGCGGGAGAGGGGCAGACGGTTTAGAGATGAGGAGTACAGCAATGGCTTTTATCGACAAAAGTATGACGGGAGATGGGATGGCGAGACGGAGGATTACCACTTCGTAAGTGCAGAGTGGTGGTCGAGGTCTTGATATCGGATCGGGTGTTGATGACCCTTGGGCGACGACAAATGATTTCATGGCTGGTTTCCCATTGGCACCAGGAGTGAAGCTCCCCGCTCAGCAGTGCCAGCTTCCCCCACCACATGCAACCCTTTTTAGGGTGTTGAGCAGGGCAGACCTTGAAGCTTTGGCCGGGGCGATACCTGGTTAGGTCAGCTGGAGAAGGTATCTTCCCCATGGGCAGCGGACGGGGACGATACCTCACACATGTCAACTCCAAAAGTCCCCTGTGTCTTGCACCACGACCCACGGGCGCCACACACACACACACTCTCTCTCTCTTCTACTGCGTACTCACTGAACTGGAGCGTCCATGTCTGCACCTCACAATGCTGCTACTGCTCCAACCCGCCCCAGGCCACCACCATTTTTCAGGTGCTTGGAGCTTGGCTTGGCTTGGCTTGGCCTTCCTCCCTTGCTCAGCCTGGGGAAGGACAACTGCAGGACAGATGAGCAGGTACTTGTGTCTCAACCAAGATGCAATGCGCAGCCAAAGTTCCTTGACAGCTCACCTAGCCATTTAATGGAGGAATACGGATAAGGGTACCTAAGATCTAAGGTAGCTAGCCAGCTCGTCGTGCCGCTGCTACTGCCGCCATGCCCTGCTGTCGTTGTGCGCCGGGGATTCCAACATTTGGTGCAGGGAAGGGGAAGGGACAAAAAAAAAAAAAAAGAGTGGGAAAGGTAGCTTCTCCAATGCGGAGAGAGAGGAGACAACCCCAGACCCCAGATTCCTGCCTGGATTTCCCCCATTCAACGGAAGCCAATTCTTTCTCTCCTCATCACTCTCTCCACCTTTTCCCACCCACAGCAGCAATCACCTCACACACAGCTGAGCTGCGTTGCGTCTGTTCGTCCCGGTCGAGCTTACCACTACCTCACCACCACCACCTCGTGCTCCTCCTCCTCCTCATCCGCCGCCTGCCGCCAACCACACGCACATTCCCGGCGCCGTTACTTTACCTGCCACCGCGGACAGGCAGCCTCTTGTATCTCTCTCCTGCGGCATCGCTTCAGTCGCTCGCCTCCGCCTCCGTCCTTCGCCTTACCCGCCTCCCCCACCCACAGCAGACGACCTTCTCCATCTCCGAGTTCGAGGTCAAGTCAAGGTCGAGGTCAAGTAAAGGTCGAGGCCGCAGTCTGCATTGGATGCTGCTCTGCCGCTGCCGTCGCGTCGTGACCTGAAGCAATAGCGTTACATTGCAACCTCAAGACCCCATTGATCTTCCGCGGCACATCATCAAACAGACTTCTGTCTCTGCCGCCACCTGTTGAACCGCCTGTTGAGTCGCCGAGGCGCCGGCTCTTTGCACGCTTTCCCCTCACGCGACAACATTTACGCTGCCCATATACGTCGACCTCCATCTATCTTACCTGGCGGATACGTACGCATACGCCCCTCTGAGCATAGCATAACAGCACCGCCGCTGCGCAAACCATCAACGTCGATCATCTCCCCTATCCGACCATCCCTCGTCGTCTGTCTGTCGCACGGCGCCGCAGACAACCGAGATCTCCGTGCTTTCCCCTCTTCAGCTCCAGCTCCAGCCAGCTCCAGCTCCAAGACCAAAGCAACGCAACCTAATTAACTACCGGGATAAGGTATTGACTGCCCACAGTACCTACCTTACTTGACCTGCCTCCTCTCTTGGGTTGCTGTCAACATCCATCGGCTTGCACGCCGCGGTTCGCAGCAGCAGCAGGCGTTTCTCTTTGTCTCGCTCTGCACTCTCCGCTCCGCCTTCGAGTTCCACCTCGCTGTGCTGGTCCGCCCTGGCCCTGTCGACCGGCCGGCTTGCCTTGCGCACCTTCGGATACCATACCGTAACTACCTACCTGCCTGCGTACCTCGCTCGCTGCCCGCCACCACCACCACTCGCACCTCTTCTCCTCCTCATCCTCCTCCTCTCCCGAGGAACGTCTCCTCATCCATCTCCATCATTCCCCGCCTTTTGCTCTCCCACCCCCTCCCTGCTGTTCATCTCGCGCTCGACTGCCACTTTATCCAAGGTTGTTTTGTTTGAGCCGAGTACATCCACTTCATCCTCGCATGCATGCTTGTTTGTGTCTTCACCCCAACGCCCAAACATCCAGACACAATTGCCGCTGCCTCCCACCACACATCCTCCTCAAACTCCTGCTCACTTTGCCTGTATCTCTCGTGTCACTCAACGTGCCGTAACACCAATTTCTCCTCCTCTTTCCCCGTTGCGTTGCGTTGCGCTGCAACTGCCAGTGCCTGAGCAACAACTTGCCTACCCTGCTACCGGCGCATCCCTCTCCGAATCTCAACTCCACGCTCCCGTCGCGCGCCTCTCCCGCATGATTTTGCGGCAACGGCTGGAATCACTGCAAACAAAACGGCCGTCCGCCATCCGTGGATGCTCACTTACGCCGACCAGCGCACAGCTAGCTGACTGAGACTCGCCAACGCGAGGCTTGCATTCGAGAGACGAGAGGGCGAGGGGTACCACCGAGAGCGGCTACACCGATACGCTTCTCTCTTTCCGCCGTTCTCCAACGAGACACTCTTGGTTGAACCCCGTCCTTCAACCATATCATCATATCGATACACGCTGCGCACCCCGCAAATTATCTACCTTCCGAACCCAACTCTGCTCCGCCTACCTCCTCCATTTCCCCCACTTTCTTGTGCTGTGTGACCTTGGAGGCCCTCGACCTCTATACCTATCCGAGCGCACCGTACCCTCCTTTCCTACCTGCCCTTCCGAGGTAGCTTTTTCTCAGAATGCTCCCTCTCCAGTCGATAGAGGGACAGCCTCCTCACGCTGCTGGGGAGAATGGGGAAACCCGGCAGCAGAAACCCAAGACCTTGCCGTGCAAGTATTGCAGCAAGCGCTTCAGGTGAGTTAGCCCCTCAGTCCAAGACCCCCAACCTGACCTTGCCCTACCTTGGCCCTCGCTCCTCACTATGTGCCTCATTAGCTTACATTGCTTTTGCATTTTAGGCGTGTGGAGCATGTCCAAAGGCACGAAAGAACGCACACCAAAGAGAAGCCCTTTGCCTGTGGTTGGGCTCGCTGTGGGAAAACGTTCGGACGACGGTGAGTCTCTTCTCAACCTTACCCCCCTAGTCTTTCGTCATTTTGCCATACCATTCTACCCAAGTACCCTCACTCACCACGTCGACGCCATATGCTACCGTTTTCCACATGCACCACCTTACCCAACCTGCTTTATCCCAAGCCTCTCCCCCATCCTGACCCCC
Organism: Colletotrichum chrysophilum; assembly: GCF_026319265.1. Taxonomy (NCBI): domain Eukaryota; kingdom Fungi; phylum Ascomycota; class Sordariomycetes; order Glomerellales; family Glomerellaceae; genus Colletotrichum; species Colletotrichum chrysophilum. Next base: position 40,580 of record NW_026517438.1, on the reverse strand, counting down.
GAACTTGCTCCAACGATTTCCTGTTATTGATACTCGCCCACAACACGCCCAACATCCCTTCGACCCGACCAAGAAATATGCTTATATGGACATCAGTGATCTACTTGTCCGCCATGAGAAACTCGTCCACCTCAACGAGGGCAGCAAGGAAAATAACCGCCCTCGGAAGACCTCGTCTAGCACACACAACCCACCGTCCTCATCCGACAGCCATGTCGAACACGAGATGTTGGGCGTTCAACGCCAACCCCCTCAACCGCAGTATCACCAGGAGACGATAACGGCCGTGGCATCGACAATGGCCCCAGATCCTCGCATGCCGGGGCCGGCCCGTGCCGCCGCTTGCAACCTTGACTTGCTTTCTGATGCAGCTTTGGCCAGCGAAGTTAATCCTATGCAACAGCCCATGATGGCGGATATGGGACGGCCGCCCTCGGAGCATGCGAGGATCAAGTCTTATGATGAGCAAATGGGGTACGCTGATCGCCCTCGAGAGGACCCGAACGTGCTGGCCCCTGGGTTCGCTCCTCAGCCGCCTGTTGCACCTTACGACGACTATCACATCTTCCTCGACGACCTCGGAACTTCTTCCTACTTACCACCTCCATTTGAATCCGACCAGCAGATCGGCGGTCTTTGGCCGCGAGGTGATCTGCATCAGCGGGGGCCTTCTAAGCCTTCGTCGCAGTTTCCCTCGCGTTTCCCCTCGGTCCAGCCGGATGGCCGAGAGATCATGGAAGGCGGTCCGCGGAGCCACGAGGAGTCGATGAGAGCGCCGCTCAGGATCTCAGCTGCCGACCACACAATTATAAAGAACAGGCTTGAGGAGTTCTCATCCGTTATTCCTAATGACTTCGTCTTCCCGTCACGCCATACCCTTACGCGCTTCTTGGAGGGATACATCAGCGGCTTCCACGAGTACCTCCCATTCCTCCACATCCCGACATTGACGCCTGCGGAGATGGCACCTGAGCTTCTCCTAGCTATCCTTGCTGTAGGCGCGCAGTACCGCTTCGAGAGCCACAGGGGCCACGCGCTGTGGTACGCCGCCAAAGCCGTGGCTCTGGAGCAGATTCGACGAAGGCATAGTCATGAAGTGCACGCTCTGCTTCCGACCCCTGCAGCGTACAGCCCGCACTCGACGCGGCCATCCCCGAGCTCTGGCTTCAGGCATACCTTTGCCTCGGCGCAACAAGATCGGCCAATGACACAAGACACTCATCGTGAACCTTTGTAAGTGTAGCAGCGACGGCAGGTTATCACTAGGTACTGACTTGAGATCATAGTTCGCCGAATACCCCGCAAGCACGGCTTGAAACGATACAAGCAGTGCTTCTCCTCTTTGCTGTTGGGCTTTGGGGAGCAAAGGCGATTCTTCACGAAGCCCTCTCTCTTCAGAGCCAGCTCGCCATGCTAGTACGCGAAGAAGGTTTGGTTGCCGAATCCAGCCCTGCCGTGGCACCAGACTGGGAGACGTGGATTCGACTGGAGGGAGCGACTCGTACGAAGCTCATTGCCTACTGCTTCTTCAACCTTTGCAGTATAGCCTACAACATGCCGCCGCTCATCTTGACGTCAGAACTCAACCTGTTCCTCCCGTTCCCATCTCGGTTGTGGAGAGCGGAATCAGCATGGCAATGGCAAGAAGTTCGACAGGCGTACCCTTCTGTCGAGATTACCGTGCACGACGCCTTCGCTAGGCTATTTGGTCGATCACCGCAGGGTCTACCCCCACACATGTCATCCCTTGGCAACTACGTTCTTATCCACGCCCTGCTCCAGCACGTCTACCTGCTCAAGCAGACTTCACTCGCGCTTAGCTCACCCTTCGAGCCCCAGAGAGGGTTGAAGCCGGAGGACGTGGAGGAGGTTACTCAGGCCTTGCGAGTGTGGCAATCCAGCTTCGAACACCGGCACCAACTGCGTGCAGCTGAATCTGGACACATGGGCAGTAGCGAATCTTTCCAAGGAGGGCAGGTGGCTTTCAACTCCACAGCTCTGTTGCGGCTGGCGTATATGCGGCTGTACACAGAGATTCCCCCAGGCAGATGCCTCGAAACCCGGGACCATATGCTGGTGGCCTCGTCTCTGAGCAACATGCCGCTCTTGTTCCGGACTGGGCGGTTGCATAGAGCGGTATTCCAGGCGATCCATGCTCTGTCCATGCTTGTCAAGGCTGGTGTAAACTACGTTGCAAGGACGAAATCTCTGGAATGGAGCATACAGCACTCATGTAAGTTTTCTCTTTATCGATCGACGACGGGTGCTGATATGGCTACTTGCAGTGTGTAACTTTGAATGCGCCATTCTTTTGTCCAAGTGGCTACTCACCCTCGCATCGATCGGACCGAATGACCCCCCTGCGACAGCCGAAGAAAAGAACTTGCTGCAGTCGGTCAGGAGAATGCTGGACGAGACCGAGTTTGCCGTGCCAATTGATCCTTCCCTGGGTGGGCCTGCGGCTGGACAGCCCGCGAGCACCGAGATCTCTGCGAATGACAGCACGCGGCTGCGGCAATTGGCGGCTGCAGTCATCCGACTCTGGGCGGAAACTTTCAAGGGCTCACACATCTTCGAGATGGTCCGAGTGATGGGATCGAGCTTGGATGGATACGCCGATTTGGTCGAGAAGCCACGCGACAGGACACCTCTTGGGCGGATTGCGCATGATCCCAGTCTGGCGTGAAAGCTTGGGGTATTCGGCTAGGACCAGGAGGCGGAGCTATACGGCTTCGACGCTAGATGGACGAGGCCGTTGTGGAATGCGTCTCAAGAAGGGACATCGCTTGTCTGACCGTACGATGCCAAGACTGGACCTCTTTTAACCAGTTTGAACCGACCACCTGCGGCACAGCTTGTGCTTGTCGGGGTAAACCCTCCTCCAAGACGACGGAATTGTTACGGTGGCTGTACAAAAAACTGCGTTTGTGTGACAGACTTTCTGCCAGCAGCCAGAAAGGCTTTGAGGTTCGAAGGACTGGCGTAGGGCGAGGCGTGTCGTTAGACAGCCGCGTCTACGGCGTTGTCGGGATTTCGGGGCGTCGAACCGGCGGAGTACCAACAGGCAGTGTACACCGGCGAACAGATTTGGGGAAGAGGGGAAATCTAGCCGGACACTTGCTGGGGCCCGTGGAGTTTATTGCATTTTGCTTGCACAGTGATGGTGGCGCCTGCGGCGCATTGCTGGGTTTGTTTAATGCTTTGTTATGGTTTTTATTTTTCTTGTCGCGCGGCGATGTCCAGTTGTCCTTAGCTTCTGTTGAAGAGAGGGATGAATAATGAAATGATTGCAACCTCTGAAGCTGCCTTACCACGTGCCGCTCTTATGTCGTGTCGAATGTCTGTTCAAGAAACTGAATTGGCATCATTGGGTGTACGTTTCAGTGGATGTAGGTGCCGGGCCGAGGCGTTAGTCGAGGTCGAGTACAGATAACACACCCGGCTGTCACTGATAGCCAGAATCCCCTAATGTTTCTTCCCGCACGGGAGGAATTGAGTAAAGATGAGCAGTGTATCGAGACGATGATGCATTTATCTTCAACCGCTTTGCGAAGAAGCTTCTATCTAACATGTAGGCGCCGTTCCTTCTCGTCATTGTGCTTGTTCCCCGGTTATTCTAAGGGCTGGGGGATGATGTTTAGGGAAGCGTTTCGATTTGGCTTGACCATTGCGACGGCATCGGAACTTTGGCTGTTATCCAAAAGCTGTAAAACCAGGAGAACCGTCGGTTCTTGAGTCACAATGCCATCTATATGGATGATTGTTGGAGGGAGCGGTTCTAGAACATGACGAGGATCTTATATAAAAGGTGGGAGTCTTTTTGTTGACTTGGGGGTGGAGATGGGTCGACCATGTAGAGGTTGATCTGTAGGTCAGAGGCGTGGGGCCGGATGTATCTGTGCCTTGGGCGACGAATCTTTGATCAGGTGCGAGATGTAGAAGTTGGTTATAGGGATGGATTTGCTGAGTCGTTGGCGTTGCTCTTCATTGTCTTGCGCGTGTTGGGTGTAGAAGGATGAATGTGTTATGTTTTGGTGATGCTGGTGATCGTGGCTGGCGGTAGAGCGCGGATGCAGAGTCAATCTCGTAGATACTGCTTGATCAACGGGTGTAGAAACAGGCTCGAAAAGAGGAGGCACTTGTCGAGCAATCCAATTCGAGGAAGTTGTGACGGCTTTTATACGAGCATGGTGCAGAGTCGTCGGGCCCTGAGATGGATAAGTTCACTATCTAAGCGAAGCCCGGAGGAGGGTGTATATGGCGTATGCGGGTAAAAGGAAGCTAGCATGGTCTTGGCGATGCGGTAGGCTGGTGGTTATAAAAGTCCTCAGCTCACATTGGTGGTTCATCTTTTCGATAGGGCCGGGACGAATGAATTGGTTTGATCGATACTTCTGACGCAGGGCCTCTTCTGAGCTGGAACGGCAAGAAGAACGTCAAGGCAGGATTATTTAGCTGAAGGCCTGAGGGTTTCATGGGTTGCTTACTACAACAGCGGGTCTTTGCGACCGAATAAGATGGAATAAGATGGTATCGGACGCGGACGATGACGGGGGACACTGAAGGGGGGGGGGGGGGGGGCGCGTCTGTTGAGGTGTGGCGACCTGTGGCTGTAGTGCGAGAAGCAAGTATGGATAGACTTGGGAGGAATGTCGAGGAGACTTCCTTGCGATTAGCCCCTGGTCGAAGTGGACTTATTGTCGCGTCGGCATTATCTACGTGCTGTGATCGTGATCATTTATAGAAGGGGATCACGGTGTGGTGGTGGGCTGTAATTCTGGTTGTCTATAAAAGATGCTGCGTGTAGAATGGAAGCCTAATGCAGTTTCTCCCAGTACTCTAAAGTCGCCTTCGGTGCGTCCTGTTGTACTCTGATCTCGGGCTCTAGGACAAGATCTCTCGGTTGCCACTGAGGTATTGAGATGAGTAAGGTGAGGGAGACAGTAATCTACCCGTGACTTTTAATGATCTTGCGCCGCTTCTCGGAGTTGGTATCGAAGGCTTAGTAGGGTCGAATGAGCAGACGCCGGAAACTCAATGTGGCAGGCGTGTCTTTACCTCTCCCGCAAGACATGACTGGCGGAGAAGGGGACTCGTAAGCTGGAATTGCTTTGCTCCGTTCATGTGATGTGCGTACTTCTTTTCCGTACAAGAAGAATTGGTCGTGTGTCCTGAGGATCAATATGGTCTTCATCTTTTTGATCAGATGCAAGAGTTCAGCCACAATATAACCTGTGTCTTGCGAAGAATATAAATTGGTATTCTCTCGTGGTGAAAATAGCAATCAAACATGGCATTGACGTTTGTTGTTGGAGGCATTTGCAATGGCTTCACTATGCAAGGTTGATCTGGGTAAGAGAACCCGAGTGCAACGCGTAGCATATTATCTACTCCATGTCCTGATGCTTACTTGGTATGACCGAATAAACGGAACAGGACGCTGGTGATGGATAGTCATGAGGAGGGTCGAAGGCAATCTGAGAGGCAGTGTAGCGAGGGGTCCTGATGGCGGAGCGATCTTGATGTACTTCATGTATAGCACGGCAAAGCTGAGCAAACGCAAACTAACCTCACCAGATTTAATCCATCGTCATCAGGAGCGGAACAAGATCTCAATTTAAGGCTCCCCTTTTCAACGTTGAAGGTTATAGTTCGCCGTGGGTTTGCGTGTAACACATGTCGAGGGCGGGATACTTGCCGCCCACATATTAAGTGGACACTGTCATAGTTATCTTTGGACACAGACAGCGGGAGATAGAATACTGTTATTGAATCGCATTGTCTTGATTCGTTACACTCCTTGTATCCCGTTCGCTTGACATATACCTAGGAAGGTAGCTCTCTATCGGAACACTCATCCACTCGCTTTGCGAGCTTCCCATGTGCTTCCCCTTTATATATGATTGCTCCAGGATTTCGTGACGTTTTCAATGGAGACTGAACATGTGCCAACGAGGTATCAGCATTCCGAAAAGCTCGTACGAAAAGCAGGATTCCTTGCTAGGGATACAGTCACTCGATGAACAAACTCTAGTTCACATGAGACTTGCCCACGCGCCCCTTTCCAGAGTTGTTGTCGAATGTATATTAGAGTTGAATAAGACGCAGTATTATGACGTAGTGAGCTCAGCTTCGGTTCTGTCGCAGGCTCATACTGATGGACATACGTGAGTCGCGACTTCAACAAGCTGCAAAACCTGTGCAAACCCAGGATGAACAGCATCACCACCAGTAGCAATAGCATTGGGAATCAGGATTTAGAAACACGAATGGCCGACAACCTTTTAATGAGGCAGTTTAACCTTCGATCGCATTGTAATCAAGAGCTTTGAAGGGAGTATAAATGCAGGGTTTCTTGTAATGAAAATACAGGCGAAACGCGCCAATACTGCAATTGCAGTAATTCGAATGGCTTCACTTCGCGGAGTGAATCTGAATGAGAGGGCTCGAGTGTGCTGCGCAAGAAGCTACACTATTGTGCCACCGAGACTCTGCGGGGGCATCGAGAATACACGTGGGACGGTGGTGATGGACTGTCATCAGGGCGAGCGGTGGGAATCCGGGAGATAGTTTGCCAAAGGGACGGTACAGCAGAACCATCCCGTCAAGCTCGACTGCTAATAGAGCGCTATAGAGCTTATATTTCAGGAGTCCCCGAAGCCTACCATTGCCCGCCGTCGATCAAAGCCAAGCCCTGGATTTTCATTGCATCACTTGGTGAAGTTGAAGACGCGCATGCCCAGGTTGCAATGCCTGCCACCCACACATTGATTCAAGGATTTTTGGTCTTTGAGATGTACATAATAAAAGTCATTAAGCCAATTAAGCCTTCACTTGTGGGAGTCGAGTTCAGGGTCCAGCGACTCGTCCTTCGGCCTGACATGCGAGCCCGATGGCGGATCGGGCGGGCTGCAGAGGAGCCCGGGGCGATGCGCGGATGGGCTAAGAGACAACCGAAGGGTCTGATTCGCTGTGGGACAAAGTTCAAGTACCGATCTTCCGCCACGAATGTTCGAAGGTGTTCCGTTAATAAACCTGTGTCAATGAGAGTCATGTCAAGAGCGAGTATGGGATGGCTTCTCAGGAGACGAGGACAGCGGCAGCGAAAGGGCACGTGCGCGGCCATGTGACCTCGCGTCAATCTCGTCGCGTCCTCTCCGCGCCCCTACGTCGCCTGAAACTATGACGACACCAATTTCCAGCCCAGCCGCGCAGTCCAACGCAGCCACGACCAATCGTGCGATAAAATCGACCCTTAGTCTTTGAGCCTGCAGAAATCCGACTCATCCGGGCCCCCAATTCCAATTGCCAACAGACAAAATGCCCGCCCGCAAACGTGCCGCGTCTCCCGTGGCGGATGAGCCCCGCCGACGGTCCGGCCGGATCTCAAGCACGCCCAAGAAGAGCAAGTACTTTGAAGACGACGACGACAGTGAGGCCGACTTCAATGGCGATGATGGGTTTGATGAGAATGTTGAGGATGAGAGTGATGTTGATGAACCAGAAGAGGAAGAAGAGAAGCCGAAGCGCGGACGGGGACGGCCAAAGGGTGCTGTTGCGAAGCCTAAGCCCAAGGCTAAAGCTCAGACCAAGGCTGTGCCGGTGAAGAAGAGAGCGAAGAAGCAAAAAGTTGAAGAGACTGAGGACGACTACCAGGATGAGCAGGTGGAAGAGGATGACGAGGAAGAAGAAGAGGTCGAGGAGGATGATGATGAGAGGAAGCCGAGGGTGACGATTATCCCATTGGAGAAGATGAGGGGTCTCGATGGGGTTGAGTACTCTGATGAGACATTGCACAAGAACACATTGCTGTTTTTGAAGGATTTGAAAGCGAACAATGTGAGATCGTGGCTCAAGAGTAAGCTATCGACACTCAAATGTACGGAAGGGCTTTGCTGACAGCTGTGATAGGCCATGACGGCGAGTACAGACGTGCATTGAAGGATTGGCAGTCTTTCGTCGAGACGATCACGGAGAAGATTACCGAAGTGGACTTCACGATCCCTGAGCTTCCTGTCAAGGATCTCATCTTTCGCATTCATCGGGACATTCGGTTCAGCAAGAACCCGACGCCCTACAAGGTATGCCACATGCATTGCCCCCTATCAGGAATCTGACTAAGAATTGCTGTTGTAGCCGCACTTCTCTGCTGCTTGGTCAAGAACTGGCAAGAAGGGTCCGTACGCGTGCTACTATATCCACCTCGAGCCAGGCTCATGCTTTGTTGGCGGCGGGCTGTGGTGCCCCGAGGCGCAGCACCTGCAGGCGTTGAGAGCCAGCATCGACGAGCGGCCGCGACGGTGGAGGAGGGTTTTGAATGACGAGCGATTCAAGAGGACCTTCTTGCCAAAGGTGAAGAAGGCTGGCGAGGAGGCCGCGATATTGGCATTCGCGGATGTCAACAAAGGGAATGCGCTGAAGAAGAGGCCCATGGTGAGTGCAGATTGAGACGCGGCGATATGTGATGATGCTGACTTACATACAGAACTACTCTGCCGATCACCGCGATATCGAGCTGCTGAAGCTGCGCAACTTTACCATCAGCAAGAAGGTTGACGACCAGATTTTCAGTCAGGAGGATGCCCAGGAGAAGGTTTGCGAGGTCATTGCTGCTATGGAACCATTCGTGAGTCTATTTGTTGTGATTTCATGACTGAATGTGACTAACGGCGAGGCAGATCACCTTCCTGAACAGCATCGTCATGCCGGATCCCAACGCCGATGATGATGAGAGCGACAGTGATGAGGAAGGCAATGAGGATGAGAATGGGGATGGGCAGGTTGACGATCCGCCCGAGGAGAGTGGTGATGACGAGGAAGAGGAAGAAGGCAAGGATTGGAGTAAGCACAAGTTCTAAGCTTTGTGAGCTGCGATCTTGAATCGGGATTTCGGGTTTCTCTGTCGATATTTGGTTCTAGGATTGTGGATATCAGTATATTGGGACTAGAATAGCCAGCTGTTTTGACATGCGTGGTTGAGAGCGATTCCTTTGGCCGTGAGAATGGGTATGAAGGTTGGATATTGTAGGGTATGCTGCTTGGGTTATGGGCGACGCCAGCGAGTCCCGTCACCAAGTTCTTTATTTATTGAGCCTATGCACTCACTGGCTAAACTTTGCGTTCCTCAAATGGCGTTGGTGGACTGTTGGTATCCCATCTCCTATACCATGCATCTTCCTTAAACTAACGTGGACAGGCTAGCTCAGTTGTCTCTGTAGTGGTCTCGCCTGATGATCAACAGCTACAACGTGCCCGATGAGGCATAGAATGAATCCTCAGAAGAATATATTGAAGCCAGAGAAAACGACGGCTAACGAGACAATGGGACCAAGACTGGACGCTTTGGCTCCTCACTATGGTGCAACACCCCTAGGTTATCAAGCTGTTCTCACTCACAGTAGGTGTCGTACAGTACTCAACAGCCGGTCGAGCCTGCCCTATTGGTTTGTTGGGAAGAAAACATAGACTGGCCTTTGCCCCTTTTATAGGCCAGCGTCTATCGGGCTTGTAGCAATGCACATAGACTCTGGCAGATCAGAGCCTGTATCATATATTAGGAAACATCGACGATGCGAGCTTACTCAAGAGACCAATGTTAAGCATTGGAAAAAGGGCCGCAATGTTAAAATTCTCACTGTAGAAAGCAGTATTTGATGAGGGGAGAGTATATTCAGCTCAGTGCGCCCATTGGATTGAGTGTTGGGTCAAGAGACAAGCCCCTTGCTGAGACGTCGTTCAGATACAGGTAAGAGGTTGTTAGTCAACAGCATTTGAAGACTACTACCGTAGTTTCCAATGCGGCATTGAGTATTACAGCGCCTCGGGCCTTGTGTGAGAATCAAAGCAAAATGCGAAGCTCCCTGTTGATCTTTTGAAAGCAGGGAGTCCGCTGAAAGGCTTTCCTAGCCATGCGGTTCCTGTTGCTACAGGTGCGACGAGTCTTGATTTCGGCAAATGATGTCGCAATTTGTGAATTCAATAGCGAATACTTCTGGAGAGATGAGCGAAGAAAGAGCCCACGTGTATGTTGAAAGTGATGATCACATATATGGGAGAGTTTGGGGCGGCAAGAAAGCTCTTTGGGGTCAATCGTGATGATGAGGAGTAAAATGTCGTTGGTACCATCTTGGAAAGGAGACGGACGAGGTTCATAAATGTAATGCAAATTATGCTCGTGCATGCCCTTAGTCATCATCTCCAGGGACAGCCAAACTGGCCAATGAAAATGAATGCTGGAGTCATCACTGGCGGAAAACGGGAAAGCCGGTGGAATGGGCCGTGCATCAAGCGCTTGTTGTGCGAGCTTGTTTCTGTTTCGTCAGATGTCGACAGCTTGGAGCTCTTTGGATTTTGGGAGCAAACAGTCTTGACTCGGGTTCTCTCATCAGCCCTGTGCCGTTCAGGGTCCGAAACTTTGATAGGCGAACTTGTGGTACGTACTCAATGATCAGAGCTGAGAGTTTTCAGACTTTTTTGTTTGTTTGTGAGGTTGATTGCTCTGTCGCAAAATATCGTCTACTCACAGATCCTGCTTGGACGGGTCTTTGGTGGTTTGAAGTGCCCCGTCTTGTGCAACGAAACAGCGGATAAGACCCATCGCGGCTTGTGATTCACCTTGGACGCACTACGTCAGCGGGGGCCAGCTCACACCTCACACAGAGCTCACGCGCCCTCGCAGCCCTGCAAGTGCAACAGCGACGACCCCGCGGAACCAAGCTGAGCTGCACCGCTGGCTGGACACTGGATGTGCTGCCCTCCTGCCTGCCCCACCACCGCCTGCCTCGTCCGTCCCTCACCACCACCACTGCTCCCGTCGCTCACCTTTCATGCACATCGCTTCCCCCGAAATGCCCGCTCCGGAACCCCGATCCTTCAACGTCTATCTCTAGTCCGCCCTTTTCTGACCTCATATCTCCTGTATCTGTATCTGCCGGCGACGATCTCGTCCGCGCCGCTCCGTATCCTTTTACCCCTCCGACGACCGCTCGCGTTGGAGCTGCCCGTTTCCTAGCGGCAGCCTCCAAACCCCTCACCACCTCAGGTCCGGCGCCGACTCATTTGGGCCGCGCCACCACGACCCAGAGATATCTGCGCGGTATTCTTCAATCCGCTCACACAGCTTTGCGCATATAGAGCAAGAGACAACTTAGTATCATGTTCTCTCAGGTACGAGGCCCTGCAGTTCCACTCTCGGTCACCTCGGCGCGCGCTACGGCAGGGAAGAGAGTCCGACGCGGCCGGACGAATCACCGTTGGGCACCACCCCGGAGCTTACCTGATGCCACTTCACAAAAGCTCACCCAGACTCCCTTCCCGCCATGAGACCGCTCTCATAACTACAGCCTACAAGTGAGCACTGACATCCTCTGCAGAAGAAGCCGTACTCGGCTGTCACCGTAAACATCGAGACGCTCACCAGTGAGACGTACGAGGAAGATGACCTGAGCGGCATCCCCGACCTCGTCGAGGTCATCAAGCTGCAGGCTTCCGGTCCCGCCGAAGCTGCCCGCGCCATTCGCAAGAAGCTCAAGTACGGCAACGTTCATCGCCAACTTAGAGCTCTCACCATCCTTGACGGTCTTATCCAAAACGCCGGCCCGCGCTTCCAAAGAGCCTTCGCTGACGAGACTCTCTTGGAACGTCTGAGAGTTTGCGGAACGTCTGACCTATCCGACCCTGACGTTAAGAGAAAGTGTACGGAGTTGTTCCGCAGCTGGTCTCAGTACAAGAGCACCCCGGGCCTGGAGCGCATCGCCAAGCTTCATCAGGTAAAACTCCTCATGCGAAGGAAAGGTTACCGCTAACAAAATCAGGAACTCCCCAAACGCAAGGTCGCTGCCACTCAGGAGAGGTCTAAGGCTGTTCGCGAGACGGAGAACCCGTTCGGCGAGGAGGAAGAGGACAAGCCCCCCTCCCCTACTCACCGTACTGGCGAGTCTTCGCGATCTCATCAAACACCTTACGGCGGTGCATCTGGCACCGTCTCTTCTTTCAGCCACACCAAGTCCCCATCCAGCTCGGGAGGCGGCTTCTTCGGTGGTTCCAAGGATAAGAAGAAGAAGGACAAGGATAAGAAGGGCAAGCGGAAGCCATTCAACCTCGAGCTTGAGAAGGAGGCGATGAAGAGCGCCATCGCTGAAAGTTCCATCGCAACCACCAACCTCAACAACACCCTTCAGAGCATCAACAGAGAGAGGGAGCGAATCTCCGAGAACCCCCAGGCCGTCGCAGGGTTCGAAGGCTGCAAGCAACTGAGGCGAAAGATCCTGCGCTACGTGAGTATTGCTCTGCCGGTGACCGCGGCATTATAACTAACGGCCCCTAGATTCACCATGTCGAGTCTGAGGAATGGCTTGGCAGTCTGCTAAGAGCCAATGACGAGCTCGTCACGGCCCTCATGACTTTTGAGCAACTCGATAGATCCATCGACGCCGACAGTGACTCGGACGACGACCTGGCCGAGCAAGCTCACATCTATCGAAGTACGATAATCTCAGCCACACGAAGCCTGGGCCGCCTGCTGACATTAAATAGTGGTGACCGAAAAGGCCAAGAACTCCATGTCCCCACCTCCTCCGGACGTCTCTGGCCTGAGCATCGGCCACACGCCATCCCCTCGTCCCCCCGCCCCGCCACGCCCGGCCCCGATGTCGAGGCCCTCGCCTCCAGTCCCCGCCGCTCCTCCCAAGCCCCCGAGACCTCCCGTCCAGCCTGTCCAGCCGGACTCTGACGAAGAGGACGACGACGACCCATTCGCTGACAAGAACGCGCTCGAGACGCCCGCTCACGAGCGAGGAGAGCCAAGATGGTGATATCTGACCATCACACCTGCCACCTTCCTTTCTCTCTTTTGCTCGCCATTTCTGTCAGGGTTTGTGACCCCGCTACGTGGGGTAAGTGGTTGACAGAGTGTGGTACGGCTGTGTCTTGCCAGCCACAAGTCAGGACACACGAAGCAGATATCCAGCAGAGCGCGCGTCTATATTTTAATGATGAACGAGTCGAGCAATCCACATGACATTCCTCTTTCATCCTCGCTGTGCCCCGTAGAAGCCTATCTAACACTGCAGAAGAGAGAAGGTCGCATCCCCGAACTTCCGAAATCGGTCACCGACTCTGCAAATACCGCCCGTGGATCCCGGCCTCGGCCGCAAGACCCCTTTTGGGATCAGCGCCCGGCCTCCCAGGGTCCCCGCCGAACACCATTCCGGGCTCTCCCACCCGATGACCCCCGCCGGAGATGCTACGATCCCGCCCATAACCCTCGGCGGCATGTGTCAATATAATACATTTCCCAGATCCTCCCACGTGCCGGGGGCAAGCGTCCCTCCAATGGCAGCTTCCCACGCGGGGCACGAGTGCTCTGTGCGCCCATCATCTTACCCGCTTCACCTGCTCGGCCGAGAGCAGCGCATCCTTTTCGTCGATAGAAGACATGCCCATAAAGTTGAACCCCGCGGTTCGATGCGACATTAAATCAAGGTCTGTGAGGTTGCACCCAGGGCGCGATTTATTGATAACTTTCGATAACCTTGAGTTGCTCTTGGGGTCCCTTTCCGTGACTCGTGCACCACGTTGAACGCTGCGGGGCCGCTGAAGACGCGCGCGCAAGGGGGTGGCATCGGATATCGGACGTGATATCGAAATAAGATGAGGGTATTCGGCGCTGACCCGTGAGAGTCCCCGTGAGGGCATCGTGGTTACATGGACGCATGCAATACCGGTGGGTAAACGTTGTGGTAGACCTGCATGCTCACCTACCGCCAAGATGGCACCAACACATCCGTCTCTTGTGCCTCCATCTCGCCCGTCTATATGATCCCTCTCATCCGCTTCCCCAAGCCTACCTCACGGGTCTAGGTTCGCCAGCCATCGTCTCTCCTTAGGTCCTCATCCCCCCAACGCAGTCGCCAAAGATGCTCGCCCTCCTCACCCTTGCCCTGGCCGCCGCGGCTCACGCCGCCAACACCACCACGACCCTCGTCCCTGTCCTCCGCGAGGGTTGCAACAAGGCCGACCCGGCCAACCTGGTGCCCGCCAGCAACATCACTCTCGAGTATGGCGCCAAGAGCGAGAAGCTCGTTTCCGTTTCCCTGGCCATGAAGTACCCCTCCGTGGTCCTTGAGGAGGTCGCCGCCGTCGCTGCTGTCGACTGCGCCGCGGAGAGCATCACCGTCACCTTCAACGAGACTGCCGCCTTCGAGCAGACCTCGAGCGACTGGCAGGCCTTGGATGACTTCGTCATGGTCACCAACCACGCCGGAAACTGCGACGTCGAGAACGAGCGCGGTTTCTTCGTCGTGGACACCGTCACCTTCGACGCTGCCACCCTGAAGGTCGTCACCAACGCTCACAAGAGTGACGTTGCCAACACTGCCCGTAAGTCGTCCCCCATCTCATCGCTTCACATTGAAGCAGTAACAACTAACACCTCCTCTCAGTCTCCACGCAAATCATCTTCTCCAACGTCCCCGTCACCAACCCCGCTAAGCGTGACATCTCCTGGGACGACGAGGGCGTCCACATCACAAACACCCTCGCCCTCCCCGCCGCCACGACCCTCTTCACCGCGGACCCCTACGTCGCCATCACCGCCGACGAGGCCTCCCTCTCCTCCGCCATGACCTTCTCCGGCGTCCTCAAGTACTCCATCATCCCCCTCAAGGTCGACGAGCTCGCCCTCGACATCGACACCGTCTTCGACGCCCGCCTCGGCCTCACCGTCGCCGCCACCGCCCCCTACGCCGGCAACTTCACCTACGACCCGGAGGACCTCGCCTACAACTTTGTCGACATCCCGGGCATCATCAAGCTCGGCCCCGCCCTCGGCTTCGCCATCGGCGTCGAGCTCGAGGCCGACGCCAAGGCCACCGTCACCACCGACCTCGGCCTCTCCTTCCCCGACGCCAAGCTCCACCTCGACCTCGTCAACTCGTCCGCCACCGCCGCCACCGGCTGGGACCCCGTCTGGACCGCGCAGGCCAACATCTCCGAGAAGGCCGCCGTCGGCGTCAACCCCTACGTCGAGCTCGGCGTCCAGCTCGCCTTCACCATCCTCGGCGGCGCCATCGACCTCAGCACCGGCGTCACCTCCCACTCCAAGCTCGTCAACGACTTCACCCTCTCCGCGAGCCAAGGCGCCGGTACTGAGGGTACTGGTATTGGTTCTGACAACACCGCCTGCGCCGAGGGCTTCGCCGTCAAGAGCGACTTCTTCTTTAGCGTCGTCGGCTTCGCCACCCAGTGGTGGTCGCAGGAGCTCTACAGCGTTGAGGTCCCTGTGGCTGATGAGTGTTACACCTGGTTGTAAATAGGGTTCGGTGTGAGTTGAGATGACTAAATGAGAGTGATGTGGAAGGCGTTGAAGAAGCCTGCCACACGTACATTTTGTATATGATTGATGCTTTCTATTCATAATGTCTCAACTGAACAAATGAAACCAAGAATGTCCTATCCTTTGATAATCACGCGCTAGGCTACCGCGTTCCAATGTAATGTTCAACTCGTTGCTATATAAGACTCACATTCGATCGTGTTTCCTCAGGTCTGGCCATCAACTCCGCCAGCTTTGCCGATCTTTCAGACGGCTCCAGCGGCGTCCTGAGTAACACAAATCCAACGCGTTCGTAGTAAGCATCTTGAGGCCGAACTACGAGGCCAGCCATCTCGACTTCGGTCTGGTGATCCAGGACAGATAGCAGCAGCACTTTTGCATGTCCAAAATCCTCTGGCACGAGACGCGGAGCGTCAAAGATCATTTCGATCTCAGCACTCCACGACTCATCCATGAACTTGAAAGAACGCAAACGGTGAGTCTTCTCAAACTCCGCGCGCACGTCCGCAGGGATGATGTTCAGCAACGGCGCCTCCAGCCGGAGAGATCGTTTCTCGGGCGTGCCAAAGTCCACGGCTGAGCCGACCGGCGGAAACACCTCCCCCTTGCCCCCGACCTTGATCAGAGACTTAAGGGAGGATCCATGTGCGTATTCAAAGTGCACCGGGTCGGAAATACTTGATGTGCTAGAGGCCCAAGACCAAGAGGAAAAATAGGAAAGCTTCTCGAATAATTCGGAGTCACCTCTCAGCCGCCATAAGAGTCCCCTGGAGAGCTTAGAGCTAAATACACCGGCAAAGTATTCGACCCCATGAATCTCCGCCAGACGAGTACCCAAGCTCTCTATCGCAATCAGGCGGTCGGTCAGATAGGTGAAGGTGGTGCGTGTATACTCAACTACTACCCTATGCCACGAAAACCCCAAAGCGACCTCAGGTGGTCTTTGAAAGATCTGCGGCTCGTCGCGCAGGAAGACAGGTATGGGTCTCGATGACTTGTCTTCCGGGTCTTGCTCCGACGCTTGTGTTAGACTCTGGCATTGCCAGTAGAGGCAATTACTTGCCCATTGTAGCGCGCATGGGGACAAGAGACGTTCTTGGAAGCACCATCCTCTTGTGAGTAGCGGCTGATGATTGAACTGGCTGTGGAATATCAGCTCCGGTACGGGGAGGTAAAGAACTTCGTTCTTGTCGTCGAAAGCTATTGCACAGTTTCGCAGGGGGTGTTTTTGCGCGAGTCGCTCAGCAAAGATGCCCTGACTGGAATCGGATGCAGAGAGAGCGGAAATGAGGCAACGTGCGTTCGAGTAGTAGGATGCCATCCTCGAAGCTTCTTTCTCCCAGTCTTTCAAATACTGGTCCTGACTACTGGATTGGATGATGCATATAGCGTCGACCCACAGGTACCTGATGCCCATGCGACGAGTGAGATCGATGGCGTCTCGGATAGTCTTTGAGAAGTCCCATTCCTCGAGCCGTTGCTGCCGTGCCTGATAATTTGCTCTCGTGGTCTTTGCTGGCTCGTTGCTCTTGCCCCAACAGTAGCTTAGAGCCAGATACTCCGGCTTTGGCTTCGTTGAGAGCAGGTCTTTGGACTCGATAAGCTGGACTGGGTGGTCTTTCCCGTCTCCGACGTCAATCAAGCGCGTTGGGAGATGGAAATTATCTTGCCCACCGCCAGATACCGGCTTACAGTCTGCGTGCCGTCCCCGTTGATGGATGCAGTCCTCTATCCAGGGGTTGATCCTCTCTCTGATCAGGGCGTCTATATCGGACTGTTGTGTATCCGAAGCAAGACCTGTTACAGCTATCGGCATCTTATCTTCGATGAGCTGGGTGGAGAAATACGCTTGATAGTGAGCAAAGGCTCTGGTGGAATATTCAAACCATTAGCCTGCCCAAATCCGAACCAAAACTCGAGTCTGTTCTTTCTTCCGATGAAGTACCGTGGAACAAGGTGCGGATCGCTCCAGCCGATGCGAAGCAAACATGGAACGCCCTCCGGTATCTCTTGGTCATTTTCGAGAAGAGCACGAGCCCTCAGACCGCGACAGATGTCACAACCGGCTGCTGCCGCCTCGTCGAGAGCGGCCCACGATTCGTGATGCTCAATGTCCAGAATAGATCGACCTTCAAACCACGAGCTGTAGTGCCAGGGGATATTGCGGCATTTGACGCACCTTCCCTTTAGAATCGACGCATAGTACTCTTCGGAATCCGTCTGTTATCACTTATGCCTGCTTGAGAAGCTTCGCTCGTTGGATTGTGGCGAGACACTCAAGTAGTGGGCGAGATATTGACGGGGAGAGAGGTCTTAGGTTGACACAAGATAGCTTGGTCTATAGGCGGCAGCCGTCCTGTCAGATTACCTGAGGTGCAGTGTATCGCGAATCACGGAGGCTCTGTGCTCACCGAACACCCGCAGTCATACCATTTCATACGACAGCCTCATTTGCGGAAGCGTGTCACGCGACCGTACTCTGGAGACGTTCGCAGTAATCATTTGTTGAAATAATAATAATTATATTGATGAACTTACCTCAGATGCAGAAGGGCGGGATACACATGATGTAGAGCATGTGGGGTTGAAAGAAGCCTGCTCGCAGACGAAAAGAGTATGAACCGACTTCGCCATGTGGAAGATAATACCCAATTCCTCATTAACAAATAAGTATTCACTAACCAAATAATGTTTGGCACCTAAAGATAAATGAAATAACAAATGACATTCCAAGATGGCTCGACTCAGCGAAAAGAAAGAAAAATGATGCAGCCTCGTCATTAAAGCACGAAGATTCATGAGTTGAGATCAGGATGTCGGCGGTATCGCCAGTAGGATCGCGCATGTCTCTTGACATTCTAGATATGTTTCATGAGGATGAGAGGAATTGACAATTGGTCTCACAGCAAACGCTTCTTCAACTTTGCTACGGTCCCATAATTCCCATCTGACGCCGATCAACTCGTCCAAGTCTGCTTGGAAACGTGACGCCATCAACTGGTAATAGACTTGTCAGAGCCATCAATCTACCATGATGCCACCCAAAACTAGTTGACCATATCAGTATAAACCCTCTACTGAAGCACAACTCAATATCCAAGTTCATTACAACTGTTTTGGATTCCTAGGACACTGCCTCACTCAATGACCTATACGACACAATGACCTATGAGGAGATCAAAGTTCGAGCGTTAGATACCGCTGCTGCAGTCGGCGAGGTTCCTCATTCCTGTGGTATCAGGCTCTATTCCAGCTGGTTCATCTCGATTTCTGCCCAGCAGAGCTCACGAGGACACCATGATCATCATGTTGGAACTCATCAACAGACCTGTCTGACGTGGCAGAGCCAGCAAAGCCAAGTATCCAAAGTCAGGCGTCTTCTCTCTGCCAGATTGCGCACGTATCAATCGAGTCGTCGACCAATCGGGGGTCTCATCGCTAAGGCAACTCTTCGCTACCCCAGGCCTGCCGATCTAGATCTTCGTCCTCCCGGGAGAAGAACCGAGGCACCGCGAAGGATTTGAAGATCAGCAAGCCCACGCAACGCAACCGAGGGTATGAGAGATGATCATCGCTGCCCTCACCGAATGGATGTTGACATCGCCGATTTCCTCTCAAGAGCACAGCTGGCTTGCCCTCATCGCCAGGGGCTGATTCTAAGTATTGGTTGGTCGCGAGGCACGGCTGCTCGCTTACCGCAGCCATCAGCGTGGCGAAGGTGGCATTGGACTCCAGCCTGCGACGTTGAGATCCGTCACGAGATCGAATTTGAAAACTGCGCCCAGAGACGTCTGGTCAACCTGAGGCGTCGCCAAACGACACGTCTTTCAGAGGGACGGAGAGAGACATACCCCTATGTCTCACCCAACGTCCCGACACTCCGTTTGAGGTTGTAAGCTCTAGACTTTTTCCTCATTGAATCTTCTACTGGGAATAGCATACGTGTGCACCCCAAGTGGAGGTGTTCCTAAAGCGGTTCCTTCCCCAGACGACCCAGCGCGGCATCGTCACCAGACCCCTTGCATCAGATTCCCCGGGCTGCACGTCGGCTCCGCTGCGGCCCAAATAAGCAATTGCTTGTTGGTGGTGTGATCATTTCAAACACACCCAGGTCGCAGGTTTAGGCCTCGCTCAACGGCAGAGGGACCCATATGATGCAGACCTCGTCGATCCACGCGGGAAAACCTCAACGGCTCGGGCAAGATATTGCGTTTGTCTTGGGCAGCTGTCTAGTAGACGTATCCGTCGCTCTCAAGCCATAGCATACCATGCATGAGCTACGGCTAGGCTTGCGCGGGCCGGTCGGCAGTGAAGATAACTCTTCGCAAGTTCAACCTCCGATCTTTGCAAGAGCTGAAGAAGTGCCTCCTGTTTGATGCTCTCACCGCCTCTGATAGACTCTCATTGCAGAACGTGGTTGATGGAAATCTGTGACAGGGTCTACAAATGAGGGCATATCTTTGCATGCTTCGCCGCTTGCTCATAGCCTACCCGCAGGAGCCTACTAGCTACAGGCATTGGAGGATGAAAGTGCTCACGCTACCAGCCCGCCTGCAGCACACGTTTGCACACCATCAACAACGCTGTTGTTTCCTCTCTGCTATGCGACAGCGGTGAGGACGGGCGCGTTTATCCGCTGCGTTTAGCCTGAACACCGCGACTTCCCAAACAGGACCTACCGGTGAAGATGTCTTGCAAAGACAACATGGCGTTTGAGGAAGTCATGAGAGAATCCTTCATCTTTGCTACGCCTCGTCAATTCCCTCGTACCGGCTCATTGGAACGGGACGGACAAGTCTGCAATATTGTCGACATGGGAGGGGCGTGTGAGCGACGACCTCAACTTGGTCCTCATCGCGTGGTATTTCCGCCGCGTGGTGGGTGTTTCAGGACGTCGTTGCCAGGTAGAGAAAAGAAAATACGATAAAATCAATTCAGCAATATTTCTGATTAAATTTTATTTCACTTAGTATCACCTTTCTCATCCGGTTTTGCAGGGCGATCCATTTGTTGCCGCCCTCAGATCATCATCCCAGTGCAACATGTTGGAGTAATCTGGGGTACATGACACCCCCTCTCAACGACTATGTATGGTGAAGGGCTTTCAGCCCTGAGAACTGCTCGGGACACAAGCTTACGGTGGATCTTTCATTAAAGCTTAAAACATGTAGATTTCTGATGTCATTGATTGGACAGTCTGCGACAGCGATGGCCATCCTCAATACTTGAGGACTTGTCCCTTCCGTTCACAACGGAGGCAGTCTTGCGTTGTTAATGCGGACCAACCCATGTGATTAAGAAAGCAGCATCGGGAACATAACGGTTTGAAGTTGGTTGATCCGCCCGTTGAGATGAGCATTCGTCCCCAGATATTTTCAATGAAAATCATAAGAGGCAGCTGGCCCGAAGTCCCGGTCGTGTAATTTGGAGGTCACCTGGTATTACACCGAGACCGCGCAACCCCGGCCACCTCGGTCAGCTTCGAGCCACACCTTACCCCCAGCCCTTTCACCGGAAAGACTTCCCAACGAAGTCACATCCCGCTCGCCGTTGGTGCGCCAGACCATTTCGAAGGGCCGGACCGAATGTCAGGATGAAGTGAAGCAGCGCACGCTCCATCAAGCACCGAGCTGTCGCGGGAGAAGAGAAAGGAGGCTCCAAAATGGGCGGATATTCGTGTCATCTGGCGACATGGGGTTCAATCCTATCAAGACACCGAGGTCGTTTGCGGGGGGTTCGAACAGAGTCCGACACCAATTTCTCGGTGTATCCTACCTGCTTCCCGCACGAATATCTCTCCGGGCTCCTTTCACCCCAGTCGCGGAAAAGCCTACCTGATGCGCTTTGGATCATCGCACACCGGGAGGAAAAGGAAGACCGACTGACCTCGCGCATCATTCCTCCAGTACAACAAAGACCCAGGAATAGGCCAAGATCTGACCCAGTCGTGACACCCACCCCCTCCACACTTGTTCCAATTTTTCTTCTTCTCCCGTCTCACCTCTTTTCCCGGCGGGTCACTCATCCCACTCCAAGACCCCCCCGCGCCGTGAGAGGGTGCGTGTAAACGAGTATCACCATCCCGCGTTTCCCCCCAGACCAGGCCAGGCCTTTGGGGGAGCACACATTACCACACACCGTACCACACACCGCAACACAAGCAGTGCCCTGCTAGACCACCCACTCCCTCCGAGGCTGACTCTCCGTGTCACCGCGCCCGCCGCCCGCCTGCTCCCCCGCTCGGCTCGGGTTGCGGCTTTCACCCAGCTGCGAGATGCGCCGGGCCGCGCGATCGCGTTCCAGCCTGTGGCATTGGCCCGCGCCGTTTCACGCGGAGGAACCTGGACCTCGTATAGCCCCGTCCTCACAAGACCCTGTCCAGCCTCCGAACCTCTCGTGGCTTACTTCCATGTGTCGCGCGCCACCTTCCCTGATGAAGCCACTGCCTACTGACAGCACAACCTGCGTGTTGTCTTGGATTTCGTGCGTTGCGTTCCTGAGACTCGTCAGTTAAACGGTCGAGGGAAGGAAGAAGCGAAGGATCACGTTGGGAGAGGCGTGTTTCTGGGAGCACGCGCGAGACAGTGAAATTTGACTTCATTGCACAAAGTTTTCCACATGACCTTCAAGAACTTACTTTTGCGCATCGTGAGATGTCGAGCGGAATGGCTCATTCGCCCGCTCGAGACGTCGATCAAGTGGATGGTTCCGACGGAGGCACCATGTAGCCAATGTAATCCGGCTGTGAAACCCGTCTCCGAGGTCTGTGACAGTCATGTTCCCTCGCACCGTTGGTGCTGAATTTGCATCCTCGAGGCTGGTGTGATTTTGGTTCCAGGGTCTCGTGTCGGTGGGAGATGGCGCTCGTTTCTTGATCCAGGATTTCGCCGTTTTCCTTGCCCCTGTCGAAGACGACGTGGCACAGAGACACCGGCCCCTTTCGCAGCCGAACGGCTGCTTGCATTGCCCATTCAGGGTCAGACTCTGGGTCCAGCCCCTAAACACATTGAGACTGGCACTTTCATCTCGCAAGAAAGCCAATGACAGCATACCCGGGATCGACTGTATCGTATCTGGTTGGCGAACTTGGCACTGCTGTGGCACGATGACCCAGCTGCCTCAACATTGCATCTCAGCTTTGCATACCTGCTGATATGTCAGACCTTTCTTCCATCTCCGCAAGAAAGATGTAATTGCAGCTGGTAAGTTCGATCCAATCATGTCCGCAGAAAGCCTTCTTTCCAGTAAGTGGTAGGTGGGCGGTGCGCCCTGACCTGAGTCGCAGATAGTCAATCAATCTGGTCCATACACCATGTCGAAGCCTGAGACGTGAGAAAATGTCTCTCAGTAGAACGTGACGTTGCAAACACAAACCTGGCTTCGTTGAAAATTGACTGAAGCTGATCATGAAAGTCGAAAAGTACTATGTGAGGATCTTGATTGACGAGGTACGAGCGTGGCAAACGTGATGTAGTCGTAGAACGCCGGGGTATTCAGCTGGGCTTCTTCAACGCGGATGCAGCACGGAGCGCCGGGTGGGGCCCGGCCTCCGTCTCCGGGGCCACCCTTCGGCACCGCAACCCACGCAACCCACGCAAGTCACCGCTTCCTTCCGATCTCTTCCCCCCAACAGGCGACGCCGCCATCTGACATCCTTCCTCACCGGTGTTTCAAACGACCTTCCCCACAAGCTCACCGGTAATTAAAGATGTCGGCCAACGTCTGACCACCAAACGGGCGAGCGGTCAGCGTCTCATTCGCGCTCCAACAGAGATTGCCCGTCTGCTGATGCTTCACCCACCGAATTCCCCCACGCCTGGGGACACGCCACCATCTGAGATCACTCCATTTCTCGGCCCGCAGGCTGTTTTCTCGTCAGCAAGCAGGCCAACGCCACTCCCGCTATTGAACAGCCTGAAGAATCCTACCTTGGGGCCGAATTGGCGATCATAAGAACCAAGCTGGCCAAGCTGAATGAATGTACGGGGGGAGATAAAGAAACGCAGACAAGGACAAAAAGACCGCACAGACAGACGGGCGAGGAATGCATCCATCCTCCTGATTACTGTCGTATGCCTGAATGTCGCTCATCTCGTGCGATTCCGAGTCCAGCCAACCAACAACGCTGCACTAACACCACCCAGCGTTCCCAAGGCAAGGTGATGACAAAAGATCACTTTCACCCACGCAAATAACTCCTTCCGGCTCCCGCGCCGTACCCGCGCTCCCTCACCTGACCACCACCACCACCAACACCCCGCAGAACCTCGGTCTGCTCAGCCGCGGCGCTCGCCAACGCATCAATCATACCCAATCCCCCCTCCGCGAGACAACACCAAATTTGGGGGACCAGATGTCACGCTGCGCTGACAGTCATCCTTTCTTCCCTTCACCGCACCGCCGCGGCCCGTCCCAAGCCCAAACTACTTCCTCGCTTGCTCCGCGCCAAAAGCGCCCGTGATTACCGCCGAGGATCAACAAGGTTCGGGTCTTGGACAAGTCATCAATACTCCAACAGACAGCCGTTGACTCAGCCAAAGGCCCTTTCTGCTGCCAACGAGGCGTGGGGGGAGGGGTAGGGCTGACCGCAGTCTCTGACCAACTCGTTAGCAGAGGCTGCAGCAGATATGCCGAGGCATGCGAGCTTTCGCAGCTGCTGTGCAGCAAGAGACGGGCGGCATGGAGCGCTGCCAATTGAGATTCTGACCGCGACTCGTGACGATGCCCTCATGTTAGCAGAACGCGTGCGGCGCCACTTCACATGCGTCCTTGGGGGCGATGCAGTTCCTGCAGTAGAACCACGCATCGAGGGCGTCCGGCGGTCAATAGCACATTCTTCACCGCATTTCGGCTCTGGACCCTGACTCTCTGCCCTCCGCAGATTATAGATCCGGCGCGACCGCGTTCCCCGGGTACACACAAAAAAAGGACCAACCAACACATGACTCTGTGTGGTTGTCTCTCCGCAAGTGCGGTCTCACACACCGCATCCGCGCGTCAGTCAGCGAGAAGGGCAGGCGACACCAGAACCAGCACACCAGACGGGAAAATTCTCCTTAGCCCGAGGTTCAACCCCGAGTGAAAGGAAGGCGGTGGTGGTCACTCGTCATGCGCCTAGCGCGAAGAAAATGGCTTCGATTTTCCTCGGGACCTGGATTAGATACTCGTGGCTTATTTTTGACTGGTCGTTCTAACATTTGCCGGCCAGCCGTTGGAGAGACATGCCTTAGAGGGAGTGAAAGAAAGACAAACCCGGAGTCTTTGAAGATGCCGAAAGCAGACACATCCGATCCCACTTCTCTTTGATTCCCATGGTCCTTGTGCTTGGGAAAAATCTCCCATCGCCCTTGAGACCGCCGTGGCGCAGGTCAGCAGCTGCGAGGACGACGATGTAGACGTGGGTGCCACCAGTGCGAGAGACAAAGTAAGGCGCGCGTGTCTGGGAGAAAGGTTGAATGGGAAGATACCACCACACTCGAACAGATGTTTCCCATTTCCCCGTCTCAGGTACCGACGCCGTTCCCATCCATGTCTTCTTACCGTCCAGCTTTTTCCCGCGTGATGCCACTTGACACAGGAGACACTGATGGTTCCTGGGGTCGAAGTCCCGGAATAGGCCATTCCAAAGTCAAAAAAACAGAGAACAAACGGAATTGTGCCGTGGGGTTGGTTAGTTCAGTGTACCGTCACCACACGTAGCTTGCAACCTCCACGCATGTCCGTCCATTTGTGACAGTCTGTGGCAGCGCGGCAAGGCATGATAGTTAGGCGCCGCCGTAAAAGAGACAACCTGACAAGATATTTCGGGGGGTTTGACCACAGGGCAGATCGCTTGACCGTCAACTTGGGTGAGTACATGCAGAGAAAGGTCCAATGAGGCCAAGAGAGACACTTGAGTTGCAGCGATGCGATGCTGAAGCCTGGAGCTGGCACAACGAATGGGCCGATCAGGAGGCTCAGCCGGATAATGTCCAATAGCAAGGTAGAGAAACAAAAGAGGACGGGCTGATTCATCTTACCCCCTCAATGTCACCCACCGTACCATCCATCCACGCAGTCTCTCCAGCCCTGCGTCTATTTGGGGGATGGGTGGGTGATACATTGATTCTTCGAACATTCGTCGAAGAAAGGGCTGCACAAACAGTTCGAAACAATCAAGCAGAAGCGAGGCGAGCATGCAGATTTGTCACTCTGGGGTTGACAATGTTCGTTCAGACAAAAAGAAAAGGCTACGGCAAACCTGGGGGAGGGGGTTGCAACCGTCGAAACCCCCAGGTTGCAAGGAATCCTTTTCCGTCCGCAAACGGATTCCCGCCCCCGTCTGGGGTAGTCATGAGAACAAGCAAAGAGGCGGTTCGTGTCTCTGCAATTAGCCTTTTGGAACGGCAGAGAAAAGTCACCACAAGCATGTTCAAAACGGGGCCGAGATTGAGTAAAGCCAAATAAAATAAAATACTCATATTTGATTTTTATTTTCTTTGAATATCTTGGCCCTCAGTTGCAAATCCGTTTACACGCCCCTCCCTCTCCATGGAAACTACAAACCCCCATCCCAAGTCAGGGATCACGGTCCTAGTCTTCCAAGTCCGTTGGCCATCAAATGCCCAAAGACTTTGAACGACATGCAACATAGGGGGTCGTCATCAGACCCATCAGTTCGCCGCTGGAAGTTGCCCGAGAAGGCAAGCATCTCAGCAATGGGGAACCCAAGAAGCTGAGCCGACCGCACCGTGACCGCCACATAATCTGGAGCAATGACCAAACAGAAAAATAAGGCATTCCGGGGAAACCTCGCGGAGGCCCACGTTTATGCCATCTTCCCCTCAATCTTCAGGGCTGACGGTATTCGACAAAATGCGGAGAGACGGGGGTCTTGGCGAGGGGTCACCCTTCGCTCTGAGTGTACGTGTGTGTGTGGTTCGCCATGGTGGACCAACCTCGGTATTCTCTCCGCTAGCTCGGGAATTCGGGCCCGATTTGGGATCATTAGGATTTCTAGAGTTGGTGTGTGGTGTGTGAGTTAATGACCATTGGAAAAACAAGAAAATGCGTAAAACGTTCATCCGGCGCATTGTCGTTCGTCGTCCTTGGTGGGAGGAGGGGACCAACGCAGATCAGATGAGAAGAAGAACCGGAAGGCGGTGGACTCTGGACCGGGCACGACCCTGAAATCGCCTTTGGTGCCAAGATGGAGCGATGGTTGGGTGTGCATCCTGAATTTACAAGTACCTGCTTGCCAGTCTGAGGCTGTAAATTCCAAGTTGAAGGTGGCGGATGTAGTACACGATGTGGTTTTTCCAGGATGGCCCGTTTCTGCGATATCCAGGAAATCACGGGTTTTGATATTGGAAAAACCAAGGCACCGCACAACTTGCTGCGACGGTTCCAGTTCCTTGGTTCGGGAATTCGAACCACTACCCACCCCCTCGAGGTAAGAAACGGGATTTGGGAAATGGCGGCCAGGGAAGACTCGGTCGGAGAGATGGCATTTCCAGTTTTCTTCCTTGGGTGTAGCTGGTTGAAAACGTGGACTGAAGTTACACTGCCAAATACCAGATAGACCGAATGCGACTATTCGTTGTGACCGTAACGGAGCCCGTTCCGAACAAAAACAGACCACCACGTATCCGACCCGACGGATTCGGCTCACGGCGACGCATCATGCAGCGGACGACAGGACGGTAGAGTGGGTAATTCCCTAGCGATCGGGATCGCGATGCAGCAATTCTTATTTTCGAGCCTCTTTTCTTTGCCCACTTCCACTTCCACCAAGCTGTGTTTTGCCCGAGCATTTCTCCTCGTCACATCAGACGACGTGCATTTGCGAGGAACAAAATCCAGACAGGACCCAACGATGGTGGATAGAAGACGGGGCCGCGCTAGCAAAAATCTCGACACGACGGCGCTTCGGTGCAACTCCGGTGGTTGAGGTGACTCTGTAGCGGAGCCTCTCCAAAGACATAGAGTTCCAGGTTCTCCTCTTTCTCCAAGACCTCGGAACGAGGGGGGAGACTGCCAATGGACCACTGGAAAAGACTGCAAAGAAAAACCTAGCGTTTTCGAGGCCGTAAGGCAGTTTTCGTCCCCTCTCAAGGCTCCCAAATCCACCAGAAATGCCCAAGTCAAGCCCGCGTCTCCAGCTGCCGCAGTGACAAAGAGGGAAAGCCGAGGAGGACCGGGGTTTTCGCGTAATAAGAGCTCTCTCAACGGCTGGGATAACTTCGGTCTGCAGGGGCGCTTACACTGCCCGTGAGGGGTGGGCTTACGCCTGCCTCTTCTAGCACCATGTTGGACCAATTTCACTTGTCGTGACCCCGTCCGAAGTCTCCACGAAGACTCGGGTTTGCTCGGGGGTGTTCAATGGTCACACTTTGGTCCTCTCTCAGCCTTCAGGCTGCAGCAGACGAGGTGAGGTTGCTCCATTGTCGCTGGGCTGCCACAAGGCGAAAAAAAAAAAGTTGAAGGGAAAAGACACACCGCGGCGCGGCAATCTCCGCACTTTGCGGCCTTTTTGGTCGCGGCACATGTGCTACACGATGTCTAGTCCTTTCGACCAAAGGCGTGCTTCTGATTATGCTCTCGCCTCTTGGCTCTCGGTCAAACCCCCCATGTCCGGTTCTAATGTTCTTCAAGATTTTAGGACCAGGGGGCTTGATGGTGAAGCCTGGAGGATTGTGATCTGGTCACGAAGGTGTGTGGGGTTTGGCGTGAGGTTTGCAGCTTCGTGTTGGACGTGTCTCGCAACGCCATGTCCAGAAGAGCCTGTGGAACTCTTACACCTGCCGGTAAACCTCGACACGAGAACAGGCACAGGATTGCAACGGGTGGGAGATTGGGAAGGCACGAAGGGACCGACGTTGTTCACACCACTCCTCCGGCAAGCCGGCCGGGGATGGCAGCGACACAATCTGAAGGGTCCTGGGGCACCGCGCCCATCAGCAGACTTTGATGGAAGACCTTCCAGGACCCTTCTTGCAGCAAGACGGTCTGTTCTAGAGTGCCTGTAGTGCGGTTTAGCGCAAGGAGATGATACCCTTAGGGTGACAGCTAACCACCTTCCCCAATAACAGACGTGAGAAAAAGGGGACTTGTGGTGCGGTGCTGGCGAACCATGTGGCCCAGCACGCAGAGTTGGGAGATTTTACCCGACGAATTTAGCCACCGGTGCCGACTGGTGGAGGATCCTTTTCACCGCGTGACGAGCGACAGGGCTGCAGAATGTCACGCTGCTGACTTCTCCCCCAAAGCCCGGGAGGGGCGCACTTTCTCGGCCGGCGCCAGATGGGCCGAACAGCAGCTCACCTGAGATGCGCCTCGTCAGCCAGGTATCCCGAGGCTTTCGGGGCTCTCTCTTCTTGCGGGAGGAGAAGACGAGAGAATTGATTGACCGAGTCGCGGCATTTGCATTTGGGGAAGGTCATGTACACCGAGAAGGATGTTCCTCGGTCGGTGGAAGGTTTCTCGGCGCCAGTTCTTCTTCGAGATTAGGGGTCCAGCGACTGTGTCCCGTCCCACGGAGCATCTTTTCCCCAGACGATGTGTCCCACCGCCGATAGAGCAGGCCCTTCAGGGACTTGACTGCCGTTGATCATGCGCTTTGCGCATCTCTCCCCCAGATGCAGGACACGCGAGCCAACAATACGTGCAGCTCACACTGCCCGTGATCAATGTCGTGGCATCGTCTTGCATATTGAACCAAATCAGGGATTCAGGGGCACTTGGGAAGTTTCCGGCGTTGTTGATCTTCCTGCGGGACGTCAAGGTCGTCTGCCCGTCGGCGGTGTTTCATCTGGTTGCGCCCGGAAAGATGCCCTTTGGGCCGGGAGGTCACATTGACATCTCCATTCAGACAATGGACAATCCAGAACCGGTTCTTGGGCGACAGCCTCGCGACTCGTTCGAAGGTGAGGCAGCAGGAGTTACGGCGGGGTGAGGGGGGAGATGGGGGCCAGACTGGGGGGTAGGGGAGACTTGGAGTCGGATTTGCCACCATCGTAAGAAAAGACGATCCTCGTGCGTCCGGGAGTACAGTGGCACCCCGTTCTGGAGTGTTTCCTCCGTGATCGTGGCCCGAAAGAGCCTTTGCGCCTCTCCAATTCTTCAGGTGAGAGCGGATGCTGATATTGGGCGATAGATAGGCGCGGGGCATTGTGGCAGGCGGCGAACTGCTTGCGTGAGGGGAAGCGGAGCTGGGGAAACGCTGGACGAGATTCCCCCGCAACTGATGCCTCGACCACCAGGCCAGGCCAGGCCAAGAGATCCGCATAGTCTATCGCCTCAAGTACCGCCGACCGCGTATACGTGCTGGCGTCGTCTGTCTTTGTAGACCGAGGGATGGATCACGGAGTGGAATCGTGGAGTGGATAAGGGGGCGTGATATCAAAATGGGATTTGCAGACTGGGATCTGGGGAGTATCGTGGTATTGGAGAGGCGACTTCTGAATGAGAAACTCCGTCGCTCCAGGGCGGAGAAATACCAGAATACATACCAAAGCTGACGGTCAATTAGGCGGCGCAATAGATGGCTTCAGCGCTCCAGGGTTCAGAGCAGGAATGCTGGTCTCCGTTTTCCACTCTCAAGTCCTCCCCAGACGAGGCTGGATATCGTTTCCTATCCGGCGAACGCTGCTGCCCTGCGCCTTCATCAAGCGCGCAAGGAGCACGTTTCTCTACACAGTTGCCCTATTCGGCCTCCGTGACCGGCCGGCCGACCGACCACCGGCGCCGCCGTCCGTCCCTGCATTACAGGGCGGAAGGGCGAGTGGCCGTGCTCCGGCATTAGCGGCCGGAGACCTTCCATCTAGCTTGCGTGCTCGCTGCTTACCTTACCTTTAGAACCGTCGAGGTACGGGAGCGGGAGCCTCGACTGCTCATCTCTCTCTCCACACCAAACTCCCCTGTCCGCCTGAACAAACCCGCGGTCCTTTTTCAGCTCTCGTGACTGGTGCGCTACAATGCTCGGACTCCAACACGATGCCTTGTTGCTGTCTAGAACGTTCGCTCGTCATCTGTAACATTTGCTCCGTCATGCGGCTGTTGAAGAGTTTTCCGGGCCAAGTGATTAGTAGTTGCTAGCATGTTCATCGTGACCCAGACAGAGGCCGGACAACTGCCGTGATAACAATGCGCGCGATATACGATAGTTTCGATAGTCGACGAGTCCAGCAGCTTATGGCTCGCATTCGCGCGATCTGAGATTGGCGGCGATCTGTTGCTACTGTCGCCGCAATGCAATCGATAACACCCACCCACCGCGGTTTGGGGTGGTGTGGTCAGCCCTCGACTCCAACTGTCCGGGGTCTACTGAGTCGTCCGTCTGAGACTCTGAGTCGCTGTCTCTCCACCACGTCTTTTACATCGCCGAAAGAAGCATTCGGACTCCCAAGCCGGGGAACCGTAAGAAGTGTCTTGAGATGCTGCGAGACAAGGCGGCGCCAGTGACATTTCGCTGATTCTTTACCCCTCTGTCATGCCTGTGGTCAGTCAGGGTGGACTGGGGCAGAAGCAAGAGCGCAAATAGAGGGGGAGTTGGGCGGCGTCATGAATGAACACATGTGAATATGCCCTCCCCTCTCCCCCTCTTCCCCAGGGCAGAAGATCCAATGTCAACATCTCTTCAAGCTACGATCAGGCTCCCTGAAAGATCTCGATAAGGGGATGCACTAGACATTCTCGCGATATCCCTTACGCAGGTGCCACCTTACGGAAGATATCCGTCTGCTTGGTGAATCTCTGCGGCTGGAGCGCGTTTCGGGTCTCCGTCAAACCACCCCCCATCCTTCATGTCAGGCGCAAATATGACATCGCGTATTGAAGTTCCGCTCCCGCGGTCCAGACGATGGTCTCCCCGCTAGCTGTGCCTCCAGCGCCGGGGCAGAATATGACAGACAGGCCCGGCGCACCGCCGACACCGAGAAGATTACGCCGCCGCCGCCCACCCGGGAATTGTGACAAGTGACAGCTGACCAGATCCGCGGCGCCCATCGGTAGCCTCGCGCATCGCGGGAAATCGTGCGCAAAAAGAACGAAGGCCCGCAAGAGCAGAGAATATCGCCTGGCCAGCGGCAGTCCGAGAGCCTCCAAATCGGGCCGCCTGCGTGCCTGGCTTGCTTGCCTTGTGTGTGTGCGCTTGTCAGCCAGAGCAAGCAAGCAAGCAAACCCACAAGCATCAACCAACCCCTCCATCGCCAACCACATGCCCATCATCCTCCCTGGTCACTGGCACCCGCAACGACGCAAGAGGCGTTCCTGACACTACCCTCCAGATCGAGCCTGACAGAGAACCCTTAATATGTCTTTCCGGCCGAATGTCACCCCCGGCTGTGCTTGTGTCTCAGGACAGGCACGCGGAAAGGGCCAGGCGCGGCCGAACGAACTGCTCAAACTGCTCGGACTGCCAGCATTTTCGCCTGGGCTGCACACACTTGCGCCGGCACACGACAGGGGTGCCTGCCACGCCCTGGCAGGCCTTCCCGTCCGGGGAGCGGTTCCGGGTGACGGTCTAGATGGGATGGAGGGGGAGAGTGTGGATGGGAATGCCGGAAGACCTCCGTGGGTGGTGGGTTGGTGTCGCGAGGGATTGGAAAAAAGAAAGGAACGCTTGTGTTTTTCCTTGAATAATGCATTTTCTTCATTTTTTCATTTCTCGAAAATCTTACACGCCCTCGTCTTCCCGGGGGGGCCGCCGAAGGGGGTGCTGAAAATGTGAGATTGTGTGTTCATGCTTATTCTGTGGCCACATTCCCGAGATATCTCAGTCTCGTGTTAATAATATTATTTTTCGGAATATTCAGACAAATAAAATAACAGACGCCAAAATAATTACTCTTGCTGCCCTCCACCCACCCCCAGTTTTTATCGGATATTACAAACGGAAGCCTCCCTCATGGAACATCGCGTATTCCATGATTTACCTGACTGACGTCTTTTCCAGAGTGGCAGTGACACATGTGGCATTCTCGGCCTCCTATTGCGGTCATTTCCCAGGTCCATCATTGATCTAGAGCTTGGCTCTAGACTCCGCGTTGATGCGATGCGACGCGACCTTCCCGTACGCCTCTTGTGTACCTTGCAGCCTTGAAGGACTGGACTTTCAAGCTCGCGACCTCAGCAGCTCAGCTGCGCAGATCATCAGGCTCTCGCCTCCAAATTTAGCCACGGGCCCAAGCTTGGCGGCGCCGTGGCCACCTGAAGATCCGTTTACATTTGGGGCTACCTCGCTAATCTCAACCTCGTGCCACCTCACGACCTCACTGCGATACCGGTTCATATATGATGTTGACATGTGCATGTTGACATCAGGACACAAGCAGATAATCCAGTGTCTCCTCGCATGTGACGGAGGTCCATCTCGAAGAAGAATACGGAAGTTGCCCAAACCATCGCTGGAAATTGGAAAATGACAGTCAAGGGCGGGAGCCCGAACGAAAATGTGTACCTTCAGCCACATTTGCTTCCCCGCATCAGCACCAGCGTCATCGGATGGCTGTTTGGCTGTGTAACCATGTCGAGTCACAAGCCAAGCCCGTCATCATCGAGAGCGATTCCTAAACTTTAGAGATTCCATTTGGGAACGTAGCATTACACTGATACCTAACGAGCCTCAAACCGAAGGAACAAACCGCGCAGCAAGCCACCACCTGCCCGATGGCTCACTAATCGACTCCCTCGACAGTGAGAACTGATAGAGCGGGAAGACAACCACTTCTCGAGTCGCAAATCAGAAAGTACCCGCATCATCCAAGCCAAAGGCACCACCATCTGTGACCCTCCCGTGCCTCGCCCAAGTCGTGGTGTTTCTGACCATAGCCAGAGAACTGTGTCAAAACTCCACAAAGCCACAACGGTTTCGAGGGAGACACGATATCTCAGGACGCCCAATAGACAACCTCGAGATACCTACCTGCTACACCAGCCTAGCAGCTGGAGATGGTGGCTTGATAGAACCCCATACCCCAAAGCACGCCATTTAGGCATGAGACCCCGGAACACTGCTCCGGGCCGCAGATCCCTACCACCACGGACGACACCGTGACACCCAGAAACAGCGAGACCAGTGAAGAAAAAGCAATAAAAAAGGCTTGAGATCAGGGACGGTAGGAACTCAACCACTGGGCGCCTTGGGGCCTTTTTTTCTCGGTGTTTGACGCAAAGTCACACAAGACAGGACTAGGCCCCCAGGCTGGCTGCGCGATATACCTACGGTTGCCTAATACTGACAGAGGGCTGAATACAGGAACTCCGGCCCAGCCCCAGCCCGCCCGTTGAGGTCTTTCATCCAGCAGCCAAAGCTGGTCATCACCAAATCCCTATTCGCCGCTCGGTAAACGTCGGTTTTGCCATGTCTCTCGCTGCCATTTCTTTCCTGCCTTTGCCTGCCGCGCCCGTTTCTCCCAGACACCGGCATCCTTATTCTGTTGTTTGCTTTCTTTTCAGCCTGTCCAGGTGACGGTCTGTCGCGAGCCGCAACCTGCGCACCGTCGCATGTTACCATTCCCAACAGCGCCACAGGTGAGCCGTGTGTACCTCATGTGTGTGTGTGCGTGTGCGTGCCTGTCGCCAGTTCGGACAATCGACTTACACCGCCCAGGAGACGCGAGCCGTCTCACGGGAACAGGCGCGCAAAAACCAAACGGCCGCCGCGGCCGGCCGCCACATACTCCGGCCCCGCCCACCAACACGTCGTCGGGTTTCCCGCTGCAGGCCGCCTGCAAACCGCGTGCGTGCATTGCATGGCGCCTGGCTTGGCTCTCCGGCCTCGATCGTCCGGGGGGAGGGGGGGGCAGGACGATGAGAACGCACGCAGGACCTGCAGATTTGATCTCTGTACAGAAAAACAACAAAAAGTAGTCTCAACAGAAATTATCAACAGACGCCTCCTCCTTCTTCTTCGAAAAGAATGCGGTGATGCTTCGTCCCAGGGGGTGTTTGTTGCTGATATGCCATTGCCTTATCGAGAACAGCCTACATTACGTCCGTACAGCAGCTGCCCGCAGGAAATATTCGTATCAAAAACAGCTGCTCATGAAGTCATCTGAAGAGTAATGCAACCCAACTCCCGTAAATTTTCTTCGTGTTCCCATCTTCCACCTGAACAATTCCTCTCACCTGGTAGATTATCAATAGACTCGCAAACTGTTCCCCCTTCCCCCTGATGATCGCCAGCCTTCCTTGCCACCAAGCGGCCCGTCCGCGGATCACACCTCCCCGGTTCCCCTACGCCATGGTCCGTATCGAAGTGCGAAAAAGCAAACAAGAATTAGGCTTGCTGCGACGACTCACCGCTTGCAGCCCCAAGTCACGTCACTACCACCGAAACCCTCGTGGCTTGCCGTTGTCTGGAAGGCTTCAGACAGATTGTGATACCCCGACGAAATCCAACCAATTAGTTCAACTCCTTTTCTCAGAGACCATTTACCGAATTGAGAGTTGCCAGACAACGCATCAGACATGGGAGACGGCATACGCACAACCGGCGTTCGCCAACCACTGAGAATACAACCCAAGAAGGAAAAAAAACCCCAACGCCTCGACGTCACAATCCCAATACCCCAACTCTCCACACCACCCACACTGACAACTCCAACTCATCCAAACTCCTCCCCCTCCCGCTCTCCGAAAAGGAACAAACAACATTCTCTCTCTCTCTCTCTCTTCCCCCTCCCTCCACCCTGGTCCGGGGAACGCAACCCGCAGTCCGTCGTCACAAATGACAGAGATTCACAACCACCCATTTCAATCAGCTGAGCACACCTAAGACAAGCCCTGCCTTGCGCGCCTTCCCGATCCATCCGCTCAATTGGCAATCAACAAACCCCTCCACCGCCGCCGCCGCCGCCGTCACTGCTGTCAATCGGCATCCGTTCCCAGATAATCTGCATTCCGCGCAAGATCCCGCCGCCCTGGACTGTGTCTGAGGGATCGAGGTTTGCATTTCGCTCGTTCGACCCCGGGTCGTCGGTACTCACATTTACCTGGCTGTGGTTGCTGCTGCACGATCAACATGATTGTTACCCGCGCTTCTGGTAGATTGGATACTTGTTGCCCATCAAACGCATTCAAACGCCCCGGCCGGTCATTGTGCTCAAGCATCATCACATTTGACATTGACACAGCCATCGAATATTGCTAAGAATATTACTCGAAACCGATTCAATACATTGAGACCTCATTGCTTTCATTACCCCCGAAACTGACTGAAAAAGCAAAGACCGCAAAAGAAATGACTGATACGCAACCGCGCAATCAAAGACTCGCAACAAACAATACTGCTCCCCCGCAATCCGCAACGGCGCAACACGTGGTCGGCAACTCGCCCTTTGACTGGGTCTAAGAAACCCAGTCTCATACCTCGAAACATCTCCTGAAAAAAAAAGGCTCTCGAGCCGTTTTTTTCTTTGCTCGGTGTTGAGAGAAGGTTAGTCTGCGATATGGATGATACACGAACCATGAAACAAAAGGTTCCCAACCAGCCATACCAAATCCCACGCTGATATCGGGACGTGGTCTTGTGAGATAGCTCCAATGTCGCATCCTGTGAACAAAGTCCCCTTTACTTGCCCCATGTAAGTGCTGGATAGACGGTGCCCAGCCAGGCGAAAGCCTCACCATTTCCGTTCACCGACCGGTGTTCTCTCCATGTCTACCTACGGTGCACTCCGGTCAAATAACTACCGGCATCCCGCTTCCCCTGTCGCCGGGCCAAACTGACACTTACTACCTGCCCCATTTCCCTATCCTCGACAGACAAACCCACCCCCAGATTGTAGTGTGACGTTTCTCGAAGGCGTGATGGAAGCCCCCATCCCACCCCTACCCTACACGCAATCTCCAAAACCCTCAACAATCAGAATAGTTGCGCGCGATATGCAGCAAACCTCACCGCACAATCAAGCCCGCGCAAACAGGACGAACCACCACCGAACTCGCATGCACCAGGGTGTGGGGGGCAGCCTACCTGCCCCCCGGAAAAAGAAGGAGCGTTACGTTTCGGCCGTTGTGAGGGTCGCGAAAGCGTGTGGTTACAATACCGCCAGCCGGGGTCCCGAAAGAAGTTGGTGTGCAGGGAAAACGGGGGTTTGAGGGTGCCAGCGGTTTGGGGGTGGTTTATTCCCATGGAATTGTTTGTATCTCACCTATTCCCTTACTCAAGAGAGGAGGGGGGGGATGACGGCGTGGGGGTTCACCGCACTCGCAGCGCGTCCGTCCGTCTCGGCGCGGGCTGCTTCTTTGCTGAGGTGCATCGCTGGAGCGGGAGAGACGTCCGGCCCGCAAGCCGCCCAGCTGACCCAGCCGTCGGCGCCTCCCTTCTCACCACCCCATCACCGATGCGCGCCCTCTACAGCTTCAGAGGGCGGTGATGATGTGTTTGTTTCCTGCCTGCTACTGCTGCTTAGACGGGGACCTAAGTATCTTGATGAGGGCAGCGTCACGACAGTTGCTTATTCCAAGTTCCCTGGGGGCGCAGAATGCTAACAGCCCCGACGACAGGTTCCAGCTGAGAGGGATGGCTCTGCGTTGGCGTCACATCTACTTGACCGCCGCAACGATTTGCTCCCTCCCCGTCCGTCACTGATCGCTGATGGGATGGGATTACTATCACATCCTCTGACTCGGCACCGTGGCTCTCAGACTCCGCGGATGGGCTCTTCCACACAGCCGCCCTGCCGCCCAACCGCCACAATCTTTGCTTCTTTGGCGCGGCCGACTCTGCCACCACTGCCACCCAGCTGACCCTGCACCGGCCGGCCGCGGTCGACCATTTCGCAGAACCAGAACCGGGGGGCCCGCCCAGCGCAGCGGCAAGCGGCCCCGTCCGCGTTACTCCCTCCCCCCACAATCTTCCTGTTCTGGAGTTGAGTTCCTTACTCCCCTGCCTCGGACCCAAGAATCACATCACTTGGTCTTCACAGTGAGGAGGAGAAATCGCAATCTTGCGGGCTGCTGGCGATGGGCGTTCGCTGTTGTTCCGCCTTGCAATCTGTCTCCGTGACTAGCATCAAACTCTATTTTGTTCATAAGCCATGCCAGGTTTGGGTCTCGCCTAGGCATCTCTCTCGGACGATGCGACAGGTCATTTTTCGCGGTTAGCCGACGTCGCGGCAAACCACCACCATCAAGAGAGATAATCGGACTTGGGGGGAGCAACCCAGGGACCCGGAGCGAGTGTTTTTTTCGTCTCATCATGGGTTTATCTGTGACGTTCTGGTCCAGGCACCTGGGATACCTGTTTCTCGTCAATCGGGGAGCTGTTGGGACGTTCTCCTGTCCCTTGACGGTCGGAAATCGAATCAAGGGTGGTCAATAAAGTAAAAAAGCGCAAAAATCAATAGGCGACGCAGAAGAGACCGTTGCGACTCTGCGCCAGCGGACATCGCCAAAGCCCATCAAAGTGGAGATTCTCGCGTGTGCGTCCCCGGTTCTTGGGAACTTTTTGATGCCCCCTCCCGTCACCCAACTTCCCAATTCTTCGACCGGAGACCGGGTGTCGTGCAAAGAAGAAGGTCAATTTTGATTGGGATGCCGTGACCGGCCCCCCTTTTCCCTCCTCCCCAGTCCCCGGGGTTGGTTCAGGTGAGCGCGCAAGCCCCCCGTATCGTGAAGGAGACGATGAGAAATTGCGGCTTTCGCTTGCTGCTGTTGGCTGGGTCACGACAACACGCAGCGAAGAGCAGGACCAACAGCTATCTGCACTCCCTCCCCTAGCACCGCCAACCCGCTGCGCCGTTGCTGCCGCATCGTCAGTTTTTTTTCTTTCTTTTTTTTCTTTTGCAATCCGGGTTGTTGGAACCTCGTGTAGTCGAGGAGAGGAGTTGGACTGCATGCACGATGCCTGACCCATCGCGCCATTTCGTCTCTGCATGCTTGACGAAATTCTCTCTACCTCATCACCTCTTTCTCATGGATGTTGTTTGCTTCAAGTCTTCGTCTCACCCATGCAGACCGGTTCCCAGGGCGTTGGAATGATGAATCCGATTGTTCGTGACATGCTACCCAGTTCCAACGGATTTGCAACGGTGCAGCGCCCCTCCCAAGGACACTCGGCTCGTATGATTTTCATCACGCTCCTCACGGGGGAATCACGATCCTGCTGGCACTTTCGGGCTCCATCTCCGTCCTTTTTGCCGGCAGGGCACGAACAGGAGAGAGCTGGGCTTGCTTCCCTTTCATTTTAGCTCCACCACAATGTGTGATTACCACGTCCTCGGGACTGGGCTAGAGGCCGCGCGGAAGCACATATCGTGGTCCCCCGGAGTACCCAAAACTCTGGCGGAAGCGAACACCAACACGCCGGTGGTCCTCTCTGTGATCGGCCGCCCCCTGGACAGACTTCATTTCAGCCCGACAATCAAATATTGGACCTTCTTTTTTCTCACGAGGTCGCAACTGGCCCGTCTTGACTGAACGACTCCGGGTACCCGTTTCATCACGCGCCATGCATCCGGTCCTCCAGGCTTTTTAGAAGAGAGAGCCCAGAATCCTCCCGTCACCCATGCTAACGGGACAGATGACGAACGGGGGGGGGAAAGTTGGGCGCCGTCCGCGTCGCCGTATCCGTACCCGGCTGTGGCATCATGACGGAAGACGGATCGCTAAACGGTGGCTTCAGCCTTGGGCTGCGATGTTAGCCATCCATGACAGCTGAGGCGCGATGTGTCTTGCAAGTTCGGCCTGAGCTGGCGCCGGAGGGATGGCCATCAAGTTTGATCAGAGGCATGTGTCACTGAGCCGACGATTGACAACATTAAGGCGTCGTTGCTTTTTTGGAGAGTTCAAGTGACCCGTCAAACAAGCGGTGGTCGTTGCGTGGATGAGTAAACCAGTCTGGCGTGAGGGAGTATCAAAAAAACAAACTCCAATGCCAGCCATGGTTGACGTGAGTGGAAAGTCTAGCAGCGATGACAGCCAGCCCCTTGGGGAGCGAGCCTGCTGCATTGAGAATGTGACGTTTCCAGGGTCCCAATTGCAACCTGCCCCGAGAACCCTCTGGTTCGTTTTTGGGGGAGGAGGGCCTGGTGACCATCAAGCCATGTCGGAGGCTTGAGAGTTGGGGCCGGGTGTGTCTCTGCTAGTCCAGGAACCAAAAGCCTGGAAGTCATCAAGGGTTCGTTCAATGGAGGCCTGGCACGCTGAGTGCTGCGCACGCATGCGCCCTGCCCTCTCTCACTCTTTCCAGTCAGCCAGTCCCAGTACTGCCTTCTGACCTTGACTGCATACGCTGTTGCGCATCCTCGTCAGTCAACCTCTGAGTTGGCACGGCAAGTTGTCTCTCGTGAGCATAAGATATGCCCAGTTCAGCGCGAGGATATCCAAGAAGCTCCGCGAGGCGCGTGTCTGCCTGCTACGGCCCCCTGTCTGGCCGTGGGCAACTTTGGATCCCATGACGATTTGCTAACCGCGGGGTAATGAGGCGATGCGAAGAACTGCGGGTGCAATGCCGTGCTGAAGCCCCGTCGCTGGCTGCTCCTTGGTGGAATGAATGTGCATGCCCAAAGACGAGGCGTCTTCTTTAGTTTTTGTGTGCGATCAGCGTCAACGAAACCGTGATACTGAGCCTCTGAGCCTCTCAGCAAGTGCAGGACTAGCCAGTACCGCTGGAACGGAGGAGCATGGAGAATGGGGGAGGGCAGATGACCGTCGACGTTTGCCTCAACGGGGGCCCAAAGTACTACCCGAATAGGTAAGAGCTGACATCAACAAAGCTAAGCCACTTTGGGCAGCATCTCTGGTCATCCGCCGTGCAAAAGCGCGTTGGGCTACCCCATGGAGACCAGCGCGGGAGTTCTCCCTCCCATGACTGGGCCATTTCAGGCTTAGACCGGCCACAAAAAAGACGCACCCGAGCAGAAGACACACGTTCCTGATCCTCTGAACTGGACTCCGGGGGAGCCACCGCGCCTTTCCCCGTCAAGACAGTGTACCGACCTTCCCCGAACCTCCCTCTCGTCTCCCTTCCCTTCAGGCGCTGCGGGAGGTACCTTTCTCAGTACGGAGCACTAAGGTATGGCACGAATACCGCGGTCCCTCAGACTCCCACACCCACCTCACCCTCGCCCTAAGGGCCCCTGCCCATCCTCCCTCCCTCTTGTCTTCTCTTCTTCTTCTTCTTTTTTCGCTTGTCCCATGCCCCATGTTCATGAGGAGGAGATACAATTTGGTGCAAGGTACTTGAGATACACCGCGACTCACCCCCATCCCCCCTCCCCTAAGGTACCCAGCACCCACGACATTTCGTCTACACCCCCCA